>NW_019227526.1:472234-560076 GCF_002742605.1 Olea europaea var. sylvestris | reverse complement strand
ATTTTTTTTTATTTTTTATTTACTTGGTGGCCGACTTTGACCCCTTTTTTTTTTTTTTTATATATAACTTTACACTTGTTTAATCCATGATCCAAATGTATGGTGGTGATGGATAACAAGTGGGGCTAATTATAGGTAATTAGTAGTCTAAAAACCTATATTTGCAAAGGAAATCTCTAATCTTCCAACTAATATAATCCAACCCTCTATCTTTCATTATTAGCAAATGTATCCCAAATCTTAACTTATTTCCAACTTACAAATTCAAAAATTGTGGATCATAACTTAATTTAATCATTTGGTCAATTGAAGTCCTAACAAAATAATCGACCACATTCAATTTCATACTTGACTTAAGGTTCGACTAATTAATAATCACTTCATGTAAACACAACATTTAACACCTCATGCTTGTAGTCATTAGCTATCTCTAACATTAACCACTACAAAAGTGGTGTCCCCTTTTCTTATGGCCAAAAATAGTATTGAAAGTTAAATCGCCATCTTAAAGAAATTTAAACTAGCATAAAATTTCGGAGTATTGCATCACATGACATTACCCTGTAGGACAATTTAAATTTCAAACAGTTTTCCCATCCAATTGATGCTTGACAACAACGCAAGTGTCAAACAACCTGTCAAAAATCAGTGTACAAATAGCAAAGTTCAATCGGTAAGAACCTCGCTACATGTACACTACGGTGTATACTTTAGTTTACACTTTTTCACGTGACATTACCCTATTGGACAGCTTAAATTTCAAACAGTTTTCCCATCCAATTAACACTTGAAAATAATGCAAGCGTCGAACAACGTGTTAAAAATCAGTGTACAAATAGTAAAGTTCAGTCGGTAAGAACCTCGCTACATTTACACTACGGTGTACACATTAGTTTACACTTTTCCACGCAACATTACCTTGTTGGAAAGTTTAGATTTAAATCAATTTTCCCATCCAATTGAGAATTGACAACAATACAAGTGTCAAGCAACGTGTCAAAAATCAATGTACAAATTGTAAAGTTCAATCGATAATAACCTTGCTACATGTACACTATGGTGTACACTTTAGTTTACATTTTGTCATGTGACATTGCCCTGATAGACAATTTAAATTTCAAACAGATTTTCCATCCAACTGACGCTTGAGAACAATGCAACTGTCAAACAACGTGTCAGAAATTGGTTTAAAAATAGCAAAGTTCAATAGGTAAGAACCTCGCCACATGTACACTATGGTGTACACTTTAGCATACACTTTTTCACGTGACATTATCCTGTTGAATAGTTTAGATTTCAAATAGTTTCCCCATCCAATTAACACTTGAGAACAATGCAACAACGTGTCAAAAATCAGTCCACAAATAGCAAAGTTCAATCGGTAAGAACTTTCATACATGTACACTATGGTGTACACTTTAGTTTTCACTTTGTTACGTGACATTACCCTGTTGGACAATTTAAATTTCAAACAACTTTCCCATCCAATTGATGCTTGACAACAATGAAAGTGTCAAGCAACGTGTCAAAAATTAGTGTACAAATGGCAAAGTTCAATCAGTAAGAACCTCACTACATGTACACTACGGTGTATACTTTAATTTACACTTTTTCACGTGACATTATCCTGTTGGGCAGCTTAAATTTCAAACAGTTTTCCCATCCAATTGATACTTAACAACAATGCAAAAGTCAAACAACGTAAAATCAGCGTACAAATAACAAAGTTCAATAGGTAAGGACCTTGCCACACGTACACTATGGTGTACACTTTAGTTTACACATTTTCACGTGACATTACCTTGTTGGACAACTTAAATTTAAATCAATTTTCCCATCCAATTGATAGCTGACAACAATCCAAGTGTCAAGCAACATGTCAAAAATCAATGTAAAAATAGCAAAGTTCAATCGATAAGAACCTTGCTACATGTACACTATGATGTACACTTTAGTTTACATTTTGTCACGTGTCATTGCCCTGTTGGACAATTTAAATTTCAAATAGTTTTCCCATCCAATTGACGCTTGAGAACAGTGCGAGTGTCAAACAATGTGTCAAAAATTAGTGTACAATAGCAAAGTTCAATCGGTAAGAACCTCGCTACATGTACACTATGGTGTACACCTTATTTTACACTTTTCCCGTGACATTACCCTGTTGGATAGTTTAGATTTCAAATACTTTTCCCATCCAATTGACGCTTGAGAAAAATGTAAGTGTCAACCAATGTGTCAAAAATCAGTGTACAAATAGCAAAGTTCAATCGGTAAGAACCTTCATACATTTACACTACGGTGTACACTTTAGTTTTCACTTTGTCACGTGACATTACCCTATTGGACAATTTAAATTTCAAACAATTTTCCCATCCAATTGACACTTGACAACAATGAAAATGTCAAACAACGTGTCGAAAATCAATGTACAAATAACAAAGTTCAATAGGTACGGACCTTGTCACATGTACACTGTGGTGTACACTTTAGTTTACACTTTTTCACGCGACATTACCTTGTTGGACAGTTTAAATTTAAATCAATTTTCCCATCCAATTGACACTTGACAACAATGCAAGTGTCAAGCAACGTGCCAAAAATCAGTGTACAAATAGCAAGGTTCAATCAGTCAGAACCTCGCTACATGTATACTATGGTGTACACTTTAGCTTACACTTTTACACATGACATTATCCCATTGGATAGTTTAGATTTCAAACAGTTTTCCCATCCAATTGACACTTGAGAACAATGCAAATGTCAAATAACTTGTCAAAAATTAATATACAAATAGCAAACTTCAATCGATAAGAACCTTGCTACATGTACACTATGGTGTACACTTTAGTTTACACTTTATCATGTAACATTGCCCTGTTGGACAATTTAAATTTCAAACAATTCTTCCATCCAATTGACGCTTGACAATAATGCAAGTGTCAAACAATGTGTCAAAAATCAGTGTACAAATAGCAAAGTTCAATCGGTAAGAACCTCGCTACATGTACACTATGGTGCACACTTTAGTTTACACTTTTCCATGTGACATTACCCTATTGGATAGTTTAGATTTCAAATAGTTTTACCGTCCAATTGACACTTGAGAACAATGCAAGTGTCAAACAACGTGTCAAAAATTAATGTACAAATAGCAAAGTTCAATCGGTAAGAACCTTGCCACATGTACAGTATGGTGTACACTTTAGTTTACACTTTGTCACATGACATTACCCTGTTGGACAATTTAAATTTCAAACAGTTTTCCCATCCAATTGATGCTTGACAACAACGCAAGTGTCAAACAACCTGTCAAAAATCAGTGTACATATAGCAAAGTTCAATCGGTAAGAACCTCGCTACATGTACACTACGGTGTATACTTTAGTTTACACTTTTCCACGTGACATATCCCTATTGGACAGCTTCAATTTCAAACAGTTTTTCCATCCAATTAACTCTTGAAAACAATGCAAGCGTCAAACAACGTGTTAAAAATAAGTGTTTCAATAGGTAAGGACCTTGCCACATGTACACTATGGTGTACACTTGAGTTTACACTCTTCCACGTGATATTACCTTGTCGGACAGTTTAAATTTCAATCAGTTTTTCCATCTAATTGACACTTGACAACAATCCAAGTGTCAACCAACGTGTCAAAAATCAGTGTACAGATTGCAAAGTTCAATCGGTAAGAACCTCACTACACGTACACTATGGTATACACTTTAGTTTACACTTTTCCATGTGACATTACCCTGTTGGATAGTTTAGATTTCAAACAGCTTTCCCATCTAAATGACCCTTGAGAACAATGCAAGTGTCAAACAACGTGTTAAAAATCAGAGTACAAATAATAAAGTTCAATCGATAAGAACCTTGCTACATGTACACTTTAGTTTACACTTTGTCACGTGACATTACCCTGTTTGACAATTTAAATTTCAAACAATTTTTCCATCCAATTGACACTTGACGACAATGCAAGTGTCAAACAACGTGTCAAAAATTAGTGTGCAAATAGTAAAGTTTAATCACCTTGCTAAGTGTATCAAAATGTTTTTCCATTCAATTGACACTTGACAACAATGAAAGTGTCAAACAACGTCTCAAAAATCAGTTTACAAATAGCAAAATTCAATCGGTAAGGACCTTGCTACATGTATACTATGGTATTCACTTTAGTTTTCACTTTGGCATGTGACATTACCTTGTTGGACGACTCAAATTTCAAACAGTTTTCCCATCCAATTGAAACTTGGCAACAATGTAAGTGTCAAACAACGTGTTAAAAATCATTGAACAAATAACAGAGTTCAATCGGTAAGAACCTTTCTACATGTACACTATGGTGTATACATTAGTTTATGCTTTGCCACGTGACATTACTCTGTTAGATAGTTTTAATGCCAAATAGTTTTCCCATCCAGCTACCACTTGACAATAGTACACGTGTCGAACAACGTGTCAAAAATCAGCGTACAAATAGCAAAGTTCAATGGGTAAGAACCTTGCGACATGTACACTATGGTGTACACTTTAGTTTACACTTTGTCACATGACATTATCTTGTTGGACAATTTTAATTTCAAATAGTTCTCCGATCCGATTGACGCTTGACAACAATGCAAGTGTCAAACAACGTGTCAAAAATCAGTGTACAAATAGTAGAGTTCAATCGGTAAGAACCTTGCTACATGTACACTATGGTGTACACATTAGTTTACGCTTTGCCATGTGACATTACCCTGTTGGATAGTTTTAATGTCAAATAGTTTTCCCATCCAACTGCCCCTTGACAACAATACATGTGGCGAACAACGTGTCAAAAATCAGCGTACAAATAGCAAAGTTCAATGGGTAAGAACCTTGCAATATTTACACTATGGTTTACAATTTGTCACATGACATTATCCTGTTGTACAATTTTAATTTCAAACAGTTCTCCGATCCAATTGAAGCTTGACAACAATGCAAGTGTCAAACAATGTGTAAAAAACTAGTGTACAAATAGTAAAGTTCAATCGGTAAGAACATTGCTACGTGTATCGAAAAGTTTTCCCATCCAATTGACACTTGAAAACAACGCAAGTGTCAAACAACGTGTCAAAAATCAGTGTACAAATAGCAAAGATCAATCGATAAGAACCTTGCTACATGTACACTATGGTGTACACTTTAGTTTTCACTTTGTCACATGACATTACCCTGTTGGACAGCTTTCATTTCAAACAATTTTCCCATCCAATTGACACTTGACAACATTGCAAGTGTAAAACATGTCAAAAATCAGTGTACAAATGACATAGCTCAATCGGCAAGAAGCTTTCTACATGTCAACTATGTTATATACATTAGCTTACACTTTACCACATGATCTTACCCTGTTGGACTGTTTAAATTTCAAACAATTTTCTCATCCAATTATCACTTGACAGGAATGCAAGTGTCAAGCAACGTGTCAAAAATCTATGTTCAAATAGCAAATTTCAATCAGTTAGAACCTTGCTGCATGTACACTATGGTGTACACTTTAGTTTACACTTTGCCACGTGACATTACTCTATTGGACTGTTTAAATTTCAAATAGTTTTCCCATCCAATTAAGACTTGACAACAATGCAAGTGTCAAACAACTTGTCAAAAATCAGTGTACAAATAGCAAAGTTCAATCGGTAAGGACCATGCCACATTTACACTACGGTCTACACTTTAGTTTACACTTTGCCACACGACATTACCCTATTGGACATTTTAAATTTCAAACAGTTTTTACATCCAATTGACATTTGACAACAATGCAAGTGTTAAACAACGTGTCGAAAATCAGTGTAAAAATAGCAAAGTAGGACCTTGCTACATGTACACCGTGGTGTACACTTTAGTTTACACATTGTCATGTGAAAATACCCTGTTGCATAGTTTAAATTACAAACAGTTTTCCCATCCGATTGACACTTGAAAACAATGCAAGTGTCAAGCAACGTGTCGAAATTAAGTGTACAAATAGTAAAATTCAATCGTAAGGACCATGCCACATTTACACTATGGTCTACACTTTAGTTTACACTTTGCCACACGACATTACCCTATTGGACATTTTAAATTTCAAACAGCTTTTGCATCCAATTGACATTTGACAACAATGCAAGTGTCAAACAACGTGTCGAAAATCAGTGTACAAATAGCAAAGTACAATCGATAAGGACCTTGCTACGCGTACACCATGGTGTACACTTTAGTTTACACTTTTCCACGTGACATTTCCAGTTGCACAGTTTAAATTTCAAATAGTTTTTCCATCCAATTGACACTTGACAACAATGCAAGTGTCAAACATCGTGCCAAAAATTAGTGTACAAGTAGCAAAGTTCAATCGGTAAGAACCTTGCAACATGTGCACCATGGTGTGCACTATAGTATAGACTTTGTCATGTGACATTATCCTGTTGGACAGTTTAAATTTCAAATAGTTTTCCCATCCAATTGACACTTGACAACAATGTAAGTGTCAAACAACGTGTTAAAAATCAGTGTACAAATAGAAAAGTTCAATCAGTAAGAACTTTTCTACATGTACATTATGGTGTACACTTTAGTCTACACATTGCCACGTGGCATTACACTGATGGACATTTTAAATTTCAAATAGTTTTCCCATCCAATTGACACTTGATAACAATGCAAGTATCAAAACAAGTGTCAAAAATTAGTGTACAAATAGTAAAGTTCAATCGGTAAGGACCTTGCTACATGTACACTTTAGTTTACTCTTTGTCACGTGACATTAACCTATTAGACAGTTTAAATTTCAAACAGTTTTCCCATCCAATTGACACTTGACAACAATGCAAGTGTCATACAACGTGTCGAAAATCAGTGTACAAATAGTAAAGTTCAATCGGTAAGGACCTTGCCACATTTACACTATGGTGTACACTTTTATTTACACTTTGCCACACGACATTACTCAGATGAACAATTTAAATTTCAAATAGTTTTTCCATTCAATTGACACTTGACAACAATGCAAGTGTCAAACAACGTGTCAAAAATTAGTATACAAATAATAAAGCTCAATCGAAAAGGACCTTGCTACATGTACACTATGGTGTACACTTTAGTTTACTCTTTGCCACGTGACATTACCCTGTTGGACAATTTAAATTTAAAACAGTTTTCCCGTCCAATTGGCACTTGACAACAATGCAAGTGTCATACAACGTGTCGAAAATTAGTGTACAAATATTAAAGTTCAATCGGTAAGGACCTTGCCACATTTACACTATGGTGTACACTTTTGTTTACATCTTGCCAAATGACATTAATTGGATGAACAGTTTAAATTTCAAATAGTTTTCCCATCCAATTTACACTTGACAACAATGCAAGTGCCATACAACGTGTCGAAAATCAGTGTACAAATAGTATAGTTCAATCGGTAAGGACCTTGCCACATTTACACTATGGTGTACACTTTCGTTTACACTTTGCCACATGACATTACTCGGATGAACAGTTTAAATTACAAATAGTTTTCCCATCCAGTTGACACTTGACAACAATGCAAGTGTCAAACAACATGTCGAAAATCAGTGTACAAATAATAAAGCTCAATCGGAAAGGACCTTGCTACATGTATACTATGGTGTACACTTTAGTTTACTCTTTGCCACATGACATTACCTTGTTGGACAGTTTAAATTTCAAACAGTTTTCCCGTCCAATTGACACTTGACAACAATGCAAGTGTCATACAACGTGTCGAAAATTAGTGTACAAATATTAAAGTTCAATCGGTAAGGACCTTGCCACATTTACACTATGGCGTACACTTTTGTTTACATCTTGCCACATGACATTACTCAGATGAACAGTTTAAATTTCAAATAGTTTTTCCATCCAATTTACACTTGACAACAATGCAAGTGTTGAACAACGTGTTGAAAATCAGTGTACAAATAGCAGAGTTCAATCAGTAAGAACCTTGCTACATGTACACTATGGTGTACACTTTAGTTTACATTTTGCCAAGTGACATTACCCTGTTGGACAGCTTAAATTTCAAATAGTATTCCCATCCAATTAACACCTGACACCAATGCAAGTGTCAGACAACGTGTTAAAAATCAGTGTACAAATAAAAAAGTTCAATCGGTAAGAGCTTTGCAAAATGTACACTATTGTGTACAGTTTAGTTTACATATTACCACGTGACATTACCCTGATGGACAGTTTAAATTTCAAATAGTTTTCCCATCTAATTGACACTTGACAACAATGCAAGTGTTAAACAACGTGTCGAAAATCAGTGTACAAATAGTAAAGTTCAATCGGTAATGACCTTGCCACATGTATACTATGGTGTACACTTTAATTTTCACTTTGCCACGTGACTGTACCGTGTTGAACATTTTGGATTTAAAAAAAATCCATCTAATTAACACTTGTCAACAATTTAATTGTCTTGCAGGGTAAAGTCACGTGGCAAAGTGAAAATTAAAGTGTACACCATAGTATACATGTGGCAAGGTCCTTACCGATTGAACTTTACTATTTGTACACTGATTTTCGACACGTTGTTTAACACTTGCATTGTTGTCAAGTGTCAATTAGATGGGAAAACTATTTGAAATTTAAACTGTCCATCAGGGTAATGTCACGTGGTAATATGTAAACTAAAGTGTACACTATAGTGTACATTTTGCAAAGCTCTTACCGATTGAACTTTTTTATTTGTACACTGATTTTTAACACGTTGTCTGACACTTGCGTTGGTGTCAAGTGTCAATTGGATGGGAAAGCTATTTGAAATTTAAACTGTCCAACAGGGTAATGTCACGTGGTAAAGTGTGAACTAAAGTGTACACCATAGTGTACATGTAGCAAGGTTCTTACCGATTGAACTTTGCTATTTGTACACTGATTTTTGACACATTGTTTGACACTTGCGTTGTTGTCAAGTGTCAATTAGATGGGAAAACTATTTGAAATTTAAACTATCCAACTGGATAATGTCACATAGCAAAGTGTAAAGTAAAATGCACACGCTAGTGTACATGTAGCATGGTTCTTACTAATTGAACTTTACTATTTTTACACTGATTTTTAACACGTTGTTTGACACTTACATTGCTGTTAAGTGTCAATTGGATGGGAAAATTGTGTAAAATTTAAACTGTCCAATAGGGTATTGACATGTGGCTAAGTGTAAACTAAAGTGTACACAATAGTGTACATGTCGCAAGGTTCTTACCGTTTGAACTTTGCTATTTGTACACTGATTTTTGACACGTTGTTTCACACTTGCATTGTTGTAAAGTGTGAATTAGATGGGAAAAGTCTTTGAAATTCAAATTGTCCAAGAGAGTAATGACACGTGGCAAAGTGTAAACTAAAGTGTACACCATAGTGTACATGTCGCAAGGTTCTTACCGATTGATCTTTCCAATTTGTACACTGATTTATGACTCATTGTTTGACACTTGCATCGTTGTCAAGTGTGAACTGGATGGGAAAACTGTTTGAAATTTAAACTATCGAAGAGGGTAATGACATGTGGCAAAGTGTAAACTAAAATGTACACCATAGTTTACATGGAGCAAGGTTCTTACCGATTGAACTTCGCTATTTGTACACTGATTTTTGACAAGTTGTTTCCCACTTGCATTGCTGTCAAGTCTGCATTGGATGGGAAAACAATTTGAAATTTAGATTGTCCTAAGGGTAATGTCTTGTGGCAAAGTGTAAACTAAAGTGCACGCCACGGTGTACATGTCGCAAGGTTCTTACCGATTGAACTTTGCTATTTGTACACTGATTTTTGACACGTTGTTTCACACTTGCTTGTTGTCAAGTGTGAATTGGATGGGAAAATTGTGAGAAATTTAAACTGTCCAACAGGGTATTGACACGTGGCTAAGTGTAAACTAAAGTGTACACAATAGTGTACATGTCGCAAGGTTCTTACCGATCGATCTTTGCAATTTGTAGACTGATTTGTGACACGTTGTTTCACTCTTGCATTGTTGTCAAGAGTGAATTGGATGGGAAAATTGTTAGAAATTTAAACTGTCCAATAGCATAATGACTCGTGGTAAAGTGCAAATTAAAGTGTGCACCATAGTGTATATGTGGCAAAGTTCTTACCGATTGATCTTTGCAATTTGTACACTGATTTATGACTCGTTGTTTGACACTTGCATTGTTGTCAAGTGTGAATTGGATGGGAAAATTGGTTGAAATTTAAACTGTCGAAGAGGGTAATGACATGTGGCAAAGTGTAAACTAAAATGTACACCATAGTTTACATGTAGTAAGGTTCTTACAGATTGAACTTCGTTATTTGTACACTGATTTTTGACACGTTGTTTCACACTTGCATTGCTGTCAAGTCTGTATTAGATGGGAAAACTATTCGAAATTTAAATTGTACTATGGGTAATGTCACATGGCAAAGTGTAAACTAAAGTGTACGCCACGGTGTACATGTCGCAAGGTTCTTACCGATTGAACTTTGCTATTTGTACACTGATTTTTGACACGTTGTTTCACACTTGCTTGTTGTCAAGTGTGAATTGGATGGGAAAATTGTTTGAAAGTTAAACTGTCCAAGAAGGTAATGACACGTGGCAAAGTGTAAACTAAAATGTACACCATAGTGTACATGTTGTAAGGTTCTTACCGATCGATCTTTGCAATTTGTAGACAGATTTTTGACACGTTGTTTCACACTTGCATTGCTGTCAAGAGTGAATTGGATGGGAAAATTGTTAGAAATTTAAACTGTCCAATAGAGTAATGACTCGTGGTAAAGTGCATACCATAGTGTACATGTCGCAAGGTTCTTACCGATTAATCTTAGCTATTTCTATGCTGATTTTTGACACGTTTTTTGACACTTGCATTGTTGTCAAGTGTGAATTGGATAGGAAAACTGTTTGAAATTTAAACTGTCCAGTAGGGTAATGTCATGTGGTAAAGTGTAAACTAAAATGTACACCATAGTGTACATGTCGCAAGGTTGTTACCTATTAATATTTGCTATTTGTACACAGATTTTCGACATATTGTTTCACACTTGCATTGTTGTCAAGTGTGAATTAGATGGGAAAATTGTTTGAAATTTAAACTGTCCAAGAGGGTAATGACACGTGGTAAAGTGTAAACTAAAGTGTACACCATAGTGTACATTTCGCAAGGTTATTACTGATCGATCTTTGCAATTTGTACACTGATTTATGACTCGTTGTTTGACACTTGTATTATTGTCAAGTGTGAATTGGATGGGAAAACTATTTGAAATTTAAACTGTTGAAGAGGGTAATGAAATGTGGCAAAGTGTAAACTAAACTGTACACCATAGTTTACATGTAGCAAGGTTCTTATCGACTGAACTTCGCTATTTGTACACTGATTTTTGACACGTTATTTCACACTTGCATTGCTGTCAAATCTGCATTGGATGGGAAAACTATTCGAAATTTAAATTTTCCTACAGGGTAATGTCACGTGACAAAGTGTAAACTAAAGTGTACACCATAGTGTACATGTAGCAGCATCCTTATCGACTGAACTTCGCTATTTGTACACTGATTTTTGACACGTTGTTTCACACTTGCTTGTTGTCAAGTGTGAATTGGATGGGAAAATTGTTTGAAAGTTAAACTGTCCAAGAAGGTAATGACACGTGGCGAAGTGTAAACTAAAGTGTACACCATAGTGTACATGTTGTAAGGTTCTTATCGATCGATCTTTGCAATTTGTAGACTAATTTTTGACACCTTGTTTCACACTTGCATTGTTGTCAAGTGTGAATTGGATGGGAAAATTGTTAGAAATTTAAACTGTCCAATAACGTAATGACTCGTGGTAAAGTGTAAATTAAAGCGCATACCATAGTGTACATGTCGCAAGGGTCTTACCGATTGAACTTTGTAATTTGTATACTTTTGACACGTTGTTTGACACTTGCTTTGTTGTTAAGGGTCAATTGGATTGGAAAATTGTTTGAAATTTATACTGTCTAACAAGGTAATATCACGTGGAAAAGTGTAAACTAAAGTGTACACCATATTGTATATGTAGCTAGGTCCTTAATGATTGAACTTCATAATTTGTGCACTAATTTTTGACATGTTGTTTGACACTTGAATTGTTGTCAAGTGCCAATAGGATAGGAAAATTATTTAAAATTTAAACTGTCCAACAGGGTAATGTTACGTGGCAAAGTGTAAATCAAAGTGTGTACCATAGTGTACATGTAGCAAGGCTATTACCGATTGAACTTTGCAATTTGTACACTGATTTTTGACACGTTTTTGACACTTACATTATAGTCCAGTGTCAATTGGATGGGAAAGCTATTTGAAATTTATACTGTCTAACAGGGTAATGTCACGTGACTAAATCAAAACTAAAGCGTACTGTCATAGTGTACATGTAGCAAGGTTCTTACCGATTGTACTTTCCTATTTATTCACTGATTTTTGACACGTTGCTTGACACTTGCGTTTGTTGTCAAGTGTCAATTGGATGGGAAAATTGTGTGAAGTTTAAACTATACAACAGGGTAATGTCACGTGGTAAAGTGTAAATTAAAGTGTACACCACAGTGTACATGTAGCAAGGTTCTTACCGATTGAACTTTGCTATTTGTACACTATTTTTCGACACGTTGTTCGATATTTACATTGTTGTCAAGTGTCAATTGGATGGGAAAGCTATTTGAAATTTAAACTGTCCAACAGGATAATGTCAAGTGGTAAAGTGTGAACTAAAGTGTACACCATAGTGTACATGTAACAAGGTTCTTACCGATTGAACTTTGCTATTTGTACACTGATTTTTGACACATTGTTTGACACTTGCGTTGTTGTCAAGTGTCAATTAGATGGGAAAACTATTTGAAATTTAAACTATCCAACTAGATAATGTCACATAGCAAAGTGTAAACTAAAATGCACACGCTAGTGTACATGTAGCATGGTTCTTACTAATTGAACTTTACTATTTTTACACTAATTTTTAACACGTTGTTTGACACTTGCGTTGTAGTCAAGTGTCAATTAGATGGGAAAATTGTGTAAAATTTAAACTGTGCAATAGGGTATTGACATGTGGCTAAGTGTAAACTAAAGTGTACACAATAGTGTACATGTCGCAAGGTTCTTACCGTTTGAACTTTGCTATTTGTACACTGATTTTTGACACGTTATTTCACACTTGCATTGCTGTCAAATCTGCATTGGATGGGAAAACTATTTGAAATTTAAACTATCCAACAGGGTAATGTCAAGTGGCAAAGTGTAAACTAAAGTGTACACCATAGTGTACATGTTGTAAGGTTCTTACCGATTGAACTTTGCTATTTGTACACCGATTTTTGACACGTTGTTTCACACTTGCTTGTTGTCAAGTGTGAATTGGATGGGAAAATTGTTTGAAAGTTAAACTGTCCAAGAAGGTAATGACACGTGGTGAAGTGTAAACTAAAGTGTACACCATAGTGTACATGTTGTAAGGTTCTTACCGATCGATCTTTGCAATTTGTAGACTAATTTTTGACACCTTGTTTCACACTTGCATTGTTGTCAAGTGTGAATTGGATGGGAAAATTGTTAGAAATTTGAAACACTTTTCCCATCCAATTAACACTTGACAACATTGTAAGTGTCAAACAACGTGTCGAAGATTTGTGTACAAAAAGCAAAGTTCAATCGGTAAGGACCTTGCCACATGTACACTATGGTTTACACTTTAGTTTACACTTTACCACGTGACATTACCATGTTGGACAGTTTAAATTTCAAATAGTTTTCTCATCCAATTGACACTTGACAAGAATGCAAGTGTCAAACAATGTGTTAAAAATTAGTGTACAAGTAGGAAAGTTCTGTCGATATGGACCTTCCCTCATGTACACTATGGTGTACACTTTAGTACACACATTGCCACGTGACATCACCCTATTGGACAATTTAAATTTCAAACCATTTTCCCATACAATTGACACATGCTAACGATGCAAGTGTCAAACAACGTGTCAAAAATCAGTGTACAAATAGCAAAGATCAATCGGTAAAAACATTGCGACATGTACACTATGGCGTTCACTTTAGTTTACACTTTGCCACTTGACATTACCCTGTTGGATAGTTTAAATTTCAAATAGTTTCCCCATCCAATTGACACTTGATAACAATGCAATTGTCAAACAATGTGTCGAAAATAAGTTTACAAGTAGCAAAGTTCAATCCGTAAGGACCTTGCTACGTGTACACTACGGTGTACACTTTAGTTTACACGTATCCACGTGGCATTACCCTATTGGACAGCTTAGATTTCAAATGATTTTCCCATCTAACTGACACTTGACAACAATGCAAGTGTCAAAAAAGTATCAAAAACCAGTGTACAAATAGCAAAGCTCAATCGGTAAGAACCTTGCTACATATACACTATGGTGTACATTTTAGTTTAAACTTTACCACGTGTCATTACACTATTGGACAGTTTAAATTTCAAACAATTTTTCCATCTAATAGACACTTGAGAACAATGCGTGTCAAGAAACATATCAAAAATTAGTGTACAAATAGCAAAGTTCAATCGGTAAGAACCTTGCTACATGTACACTATGGTGTACACTTTAGTTTACACTTCACCATGTGACATTACTCAATTGGACAGTTTAAATTTCAAATAGTTTTCCCATCAAATTAACACTTGACAAAAATGTATGTGTCAAACAATCTATCGAAAATCAGTTTACAAATAGCAAAGTTTAATCGGTAAGAACCTTTCGACATATACACTATGGTGTATACTTTAGTTCAAGCTTTGCCAGTGACATTGCCCTGTTGCCCAGTTTAAATTTCAAACAATTTTCCAATCCAAATGACACTTATCAACAATGCAAGTGTTATACAACGTGTCAAAAATCGGCGTACAAATAGCAAAGTTCAATCGGTCAAAACCTTGCTATATGTACACTATTGTGTACACTTTAGTTTACACTTTGCCAAGTGACATTACTCTATTAGACACTTTAAATTTCACACAACTTTCCCATCAAATTGACACTTGACAACAATGCAAGTGTGAAACAACATGTCAAAAATTAGTGTAAAAATAGCAAAGTTCAATCGGTAACAACTTTGCCACATGTCCACTATGAAGTACACTTTAGTTTACACTTATCCACGTGACATTACCCTATTAGACAGTTTAAATTTCAAACAGTTTTCCCATCAAACTGACACTTGACAACAACGCAAGTATCAAAAAAAGTATCAAAAACTAGGGTACAAATAGCAAAGTTCAATCGGTAAGAACCTTGCTACATGTACACTATGGTGTAAACTTTAGTTTAAACTTTGCCACGTGTTATTACACTATTGGACATTTTAAATTTCAAATAGTTTTCCCATCCAATTGGCACTTGAAAACAATGCAAGTGTCAAATAACTTGTCAAAAATCAGCATACAAATAGCAAAGTTCAATCGTCAAGAACCTTTCTACATGTACACTATGGTGTACACTTTAGTTTGCACTCTACCACGTGACATTACCCTGTCGGATAGTTTAAATTTCAAATAGTTTTTCAATCCAATCATCACTTAACAACAATGCAAGTGTCAAACAACGTGTCAAAAATCAGTGTGCAAATAGTAAAGTTCAATTGGTAAAGAACTTGCTACATGTACACTATGGTGTACACTTTAGTTTACACTTTGCCACGTGACATTTTCCTATTGGACAGTTTAAATTTCAAACAGTTTTCCCATCCAATTGACAATTGACAACAATGTAAGTGTCAAACAACGTGTCGAAGATCTGTGTACAAATAGCAAAGTTCAATCGGTAAGGACTTTGCCACATGTACACTATGGTTTACACTTTAATTTACACTTTGCCATGTGACATTACCCTATTGGACAGTTTGAATTTCAAATAGTTTTCCCATCCAATTGACACTTGACAAGAATGCAAGTGTCAAAAAACATGTTAAAAATTAGTGTACAAGTAGGAAAGTTCTGTCAATATGGACCTTTCCTCATGTACACTATGGTGTACACTTTAGTTCACACATTGCCACGTGACATTACCCTGTTGGACAGTTTAAATTTTAAACAGTTTTCTCATCCAATTGACACTTGTTAATGATGCAAGTGTCAAACAACGTGTCAAAAATCAGTGTACAAATAGCATAGATCAATCAGTAAAATCAATGCGACATGTACACTATGGCGTTCACTTTAGTTTACACTTTGCCACTTGATATTATCCTGTTGGACAGTTTAAATTTCAAATAGTTTTCCCATCCAATTGACACTTGATAACAATGCAAGTGTCAAACAATGAGTCAAAAATAAGTTTACAGGTAGTAAAGTTCAATCGGTAAGGACCTAGCTACTTGTACACTAGGGTGTACACTTTAGCTTACACTTATCCATGTGACATTACCCTATTGGACAACTTAGATTTCAAATAGTTTTCGCATCTAACTGACACTTGACAACAATGCAAGTGTAAAATAAAGTATCAAAAACCAGTGTACAAATAGTAAAGTTCAATCGGTAAGAACCTTGCTACATGTACACTATGGTGTACAATTTAGTTTAAACTTTTCCATGTGTCATTACACTAGTGGACAGCTTAAATTTTAAGCAATTTTCCCATCCAATTGACACTTGACAACAATGCAAATGTCAAGAAATGTATCAAAAAATTAGTGTACAAATAGCAAAGTTCAATCGGTAAGAACCTTGCTACATGTACACTATGGTGTACACTTTAGTTTATACTTCACCACGTGACATTACTCTATTGGACAGTTTAAATTTCAAATAGTTTTCCCATCAAATTGACACTTGACAACAATGCATGTGTCAAACAATCTGTCAAAAATCAATTTTCAAACAGCAAAGTTCAATCGGTAAGAACGTTTCGACATATACAATATGGTGTACTCTTTAGTTTACACTTTGCCACATGACATTACCCTGTTGGCCAGTTTAAATTTCGAATAGTTTTCCCATCCAATTGACACTATCAACAATGCATGTGTCAAACAACGTGCCAAAAATCAGTGTACAAATAGCAAACTTCAATAGGTAAAAACCTTGCTACATGTACACTATTGTGTACTTTTTGGTTTACACTTTGCCAAGTGACATTACTCTATTAGACAGTTAAATTTTCAAATAGCTTTGCCAACAAATTGACACTTGACAATAGTGCAAGTGTGAAACATGTCAAAAATTAGTGTAAAAATAGCAAAGTTCAATCGGTAACGACCTTGCCACATGTACACTATGGTGTACACTTTAGTTTACACTTTGCCATGTGACATTACCCTATTGGACAGTTTAAATTTCAAACAGTTTTCCCATCTGACTGATACTTGATAACAATGTGAGTGTCAAAAAAAGTATCAAAAATCAGTGTACAAAAAGCAAAGTTCAATCGGTAAGAACCTTGCTACATGTACACTATGGTGCAAACTTTAGTTTAAACTTTGACACGTGTCATTACATTGTTGGATAGCTTAAATTTCAAACAATTTTTCCATCCAGTTAACACTTGACAACAGTACAAGTGTCAAGAAACGTATCAAAAATCAGTGTACAAATAGCAAAGTTCAAACAGTAAGAACCTTGCTACATGTACACTATGGTGTACACTTTAGTTTACACTTTGTCATGTGACATTACGCTATTGGGCAGTTTAAATTTCAAATAGTTTTACCATCCAAATGACATTTGACAACAATGCATGTATCAAACAATCTATCGAAAATCAGTTTATAAATAGCAAAGTTCTATCGATAAGGACTTTGCCACATGATCAATATGGTCTACACTTTAGTTTACACTTTGCCACACGACATTACCCTGTTGGATAGTTTAAATTTCAAACAGATTTTCGAACCATTTGACACTCAACAACAATGCAAGTGTCAAACAACGTGCCGAAAAACAGTGTATAAATAGCAAAGTACAATCGGTAAGGACCTTGCTGCTTGTACACCAAGGTGTGTACTTTAGTTTACACTTTGCCACGTGACATTACCTTGTTGAAAGGTTTAAATTCCAAACAGTTTTTCAATCTAATTGACACTTGACAACAATGCAAGTGTCAAACAACATGTCAAAAATCAGTGTATAAATAGCAAAGTTCAAACGGTTAGAACCTTACTATATGTACACCATGGTGTACACTTTAGTTTACACTTTGTCACGTGACATTATCCTATTGGATATTTTAAATTTCAAACAATTTTTCAATCCAATTGACACTTGACAACAATGCATGTGTCAAACAACATGTCAACAATCAGTGTACAAATAGCAAAGATAAATCGGTAAGAACCTTGCGACATGTACACTATGGTGTACACTTCTATTTTAACTTTGGCACATGACATTACCCTATTGGACAGTTTATATTTCAAATAGTTTTCCCATCCAATTGACACTTGATAACAATGCAAGTGTCATACAACGTGTCAAAAATCAGTGTACGAATAGCAAAGATCAATCGGTAAGAACCTTACAACTTGTACACTATGGTATACACTTTAGTTTACACATTGCCACGTGTCATTACCCTCTTGGACTGTTTAAATTTCTAGCAATTTTTCCATCCATTTCACACTTGACAACAATGCAAGTGTGAAACAACTTTTCAAAAATCAGTGTACAAATAGCAATGTTCAATCCATAAGAACCTTGCTACATGTACACTATGGTGTACACTTTATGATATGGTCTAGGAGTTGAGCCCAACGAAGGCAAGTGCGAGACGAGACCCGTTGATAGTCGATGGTGGACCAATGACACGATCAAGGGCAAAGCAAGTGAAACAAGCGATGGGATTGCTTGTTCAAGAAACCATTGATGGAACCATGTTCGGGACTCAAAATGGAGCAACTTTCATGTTTGGGTTGAAGGCCGAATCAACTTGGATCAATTTGTTATCAAGCGATGAAATCGGAGGTTGAAAACAAGCTTGTACGGCCGCAAGGTGGCATACCGAAAATCAATATGACATTTCTTGTTGAACCATGCGACCGCATAGAAATACACCATGTGGCCACACAAGCCAAAAATTTGGCGAATTTTCCAATTTTAGCGAATTTCCTAGTTTCGATAGAATTCTTATGAAATCAAATTATTACCATAATTTGATGGTTTTGGACGTTTTTACTCATTAGTATAAATAAGAGAATACTTTTCATTGTAAGGACTTTTGACTTTTGCTTGAATAATATTATAGAGAGAGAATTTGTTCTTTCGATTTCTTGTTCTTCTTGAACAATCTTGAAACTTATCAAGATTCAATTTCTTGTGGCTTTCTAAACAATTAGATTGTGGGTTCTTTTAATTGTAATCAAGGGGTTTTAGATTCTTCGCTAATCTAGGGTTTCTTGGTTCAATTCTTGGGATTCAAGATCCAAAATCGGGTTAGTATTGGCGTTCTTGGGTTCCTCATCAATCTCGTTGTGGGTTTCGTAGTTTCCATTGCTACGTGATTCGTATCGGTTGGTATCAGAGCTTTGGCTCCAATTTAATCAGGTTATATCATTTGTTTTCTAATTTTTTTCAATTCCTTGTGTTCTTGTGTCGAAAAAGTTTTCTTGATCCTTTGATCTAAAAGTTTCATAAAAAGTCTTCAAATTCTGTTTCTGGGCTGAATTTTTGCCCAAATCAGTTTTCGTTTTCTTTGATGGTTTTGTTATTGATTTTCGGATAAAAAAATAAAAAAATTAATGTTCATCCGTACAGTAAAAAAAATTGTTAGATATTATTGATCCGTCAAATACCAACTTTTTTTATTCAATATCGTTTCTAAATTACTTGGACACATTGAATCATTCCATTCCTTCAATTCAAGTCAAGTTTTAAGTTTTCTTTGAGTCCTTTGTTACAATTATTGAGTCACATCCAGTTTGGGGAATTCTACACGAATTGATTGATTGAGTTCATTGATTGTTCCTAGAAGTAATTGTTGAAAGAACTGAGTGGTAAAAGGTAGAGAGGTGAGCTTAATAGAGGGTAAAAGCCCTTGTGTGTTTCAAAGTGACTTTTGGTAAGGCAGTAAAATAAAATTTTTAGTGTTAGGATGTCAGAAAGGGCAGAATCAAACTCAAGCTGACAAGGGAATGATAACAATGCATTGGAGGATTTGGTGTGGAGGTTTGAGAGGGCGTTTGGAGATGTGAGAGATAGGTTGGAGAAGCAGGAGGTTTGGATGAATAGATTAGATATATTGGTGGATAATCTTAGTCGGGGGCATCGAGTGGATGTATCCAATGCCAAAGGATCGGATAGATGGGAGCCTAGGAGGGAAAGGCGAGAGGAGTATGGATATGGGAGTGACATGGGTGAAGATGAATTTCACGGTGTTGAGATGGGAAGGATGAGGAATAGAGGTGATAGGTTTGACAGACGGGGTCAGAATGATCGCAGGGAGGAATTGGATGGAAACTTGGGAAATATAAAAATGACAGTTCCTTCATTCAAAGGAAGGAGTGATCCCGAGGCATACCTGGAGTGGGAAAGGAAGGTTGAAATGATCTTCAGTGACTATGCAATTTCATGGTGGGATCAAGTGATTACTTCACAACGTAGGAGTGGGAGAAGACCAATCAGCACTTGGGAGGAATTGAAGTCATTGATAAGAAAGAGGCTTGTTCCTAGCCACTATTACCGAGAGATCTAACAAAAATTGCAAGGTCTATATCAATGGTCGAAAAGTGTAGAGGATTATCATAAGGAGATGGAAATACTCATGATTAGGGCCAATGTGGTGGAGGATCGGGAGGCTACCATGGCACGGTTCTTGAATGGATTGAATAGGGAAATTGCTAATTTAGTGGAGTTGCAAAATTATATGGAGTTGGAAGACATGTTGCATGTGGCTATGAAGGTAGAGAGACAACTGAAAAGGAAAGGGGCAGCTTGGCTGTAGAACCCCAAATAATTCTAGACACCTTAGTGGCACTAAGACATGAATATTGGATGACTAAAGTATACTTCAGATTTTTAGTCTCATTTGAGACCCATTTTCGACATAGAAAACCATTCTATTTGGAAAATGATATCTAAATAAAGGTTGTAGCTTTTTGAGTTATCTTTCCAACTCAATTTGAATTACCTCAATCGGATATCGGGAGAAAAAGTTATGATAGAAACACTGAAAGCTGTGCAGTGTTAATCGGACTACAACCGGTTGACTGAAACTGCTTGAAATGAAAATTCTCATTTTTCTCTAGAATTTAAATATTTATTTTTATCAATTATTCTCTCAAAGGGTCACCCAAGTTTTTGGCAATAAAAACCCCACTAAATTGAAGCATTTAACCTCAAACTTAAATGACACCAATGTTTTCTCTCTTAAATCAAATTTGATCCTTCATTTGCTTTAAATTATGGGATATTTACCTATAAATAAAGACCTCATTTCACTCATTTTTCTCACACCAAAAGCAAGAGTTTTTACATACTAAAGAAAGAGTTTTCCAAGAGAGAAAAAGAGAGGGAGGAAAACTATTTTTCCTAGAAGTTTAAGAATTTTCAAGTATTTTTCATAGAAGTTTTGGGTGCTATCAAGGAGTGTCTTCAAGCATCAATTCTCAATGGTTTTCAAACATCCAAGGAGTGCATTTCTTTCAATATCCAAGTTTCATCGAAGTTTTTAATCCAAGTTTTCAAAGTTTCAAAAGCATCAATCAAGGTAGGTAGAGGTGCAATGTGTTTAATCGTGTTAAGTTATAAGTTTCTATTCATGTTAATATTTGTATGTCAAATGGTACTCCGGTACGGCATATCCCTCTATGTTAATGGTTGTATGTCAAATGGTACTCCGGTACGGCATATCCCTCTATGTTAATGGTTGTATGTCAAATGGTACTCCGGTATGACATACCCCTCTATGTTGAAGAAATGTTCTTATGTCAAATGGTGCCATCGTACGGCATACCCCTTCAAGTCAAATGGTGCCTCCGGGTACGGCATGTATGAAAAGTTATAAAGTTAATATTTTGAAATGTATAGCTTGATCACGAATGCACCTATGACACCTATTGAGTTTTTCAACTCACGGGTTTAATCCCATCTCTAGAGATGGATGGAGGAGAAGATGGAGAGTGATGCAACGAGCCCATGGAAATCCGGTGAATAAATGATTTGAATTTATTTTTATGAAATGTTTTCCAATGTTATTTCTTTAATGTTTTGAATAATGCAGAATGCGAGAACAAGTTATTTTTTCTTCAAATAAATTACATTTTGTTGTTTTGAAAAATGATTTAGTGTTTTTGTTTAAAGTATTTAAAGTATTATTATTTAAACTATTATTGCAAGATGTAAGGTTTCGCTAAAACGTATACACTTGTTACTAAACCACCGGTTAAGCTAAGTAAATTAAGTAGCGTTTTGTCCACTAGGGGTCAAGGCGTTACAGCATGGCATCAGAGCAAGGTTTAGCCGGTTCTGTATACAAAGTATGTTTTTTTTTAAAAACAAAAGGAAAATGAAAAGTTTAAAGTATTCCATGGCATCGTGCATCCATCCATCAATCTCATCCTATGGTCCAGGTATGTTCATATTTAAATTTAATGATTATGTTTATGTTATGATGCTTTAATATGATTTAGAGATGCGTTATTTAAAGATATGTAATGGACTTGGGCAAAAGCTAAGGGCTTAAAGGGAATTGCATGATATGAAAGTTTAAATATTTACATGCTTTCTTTAAGCAAAGAAAAAGTATGATATATGTGAAAATGCAACATATATGGCTCGTGGAACGGCTAGGCATATAGAGAAGCATTGAACTGTAGAATTGCTATCCATTCTTATGAAAACTATGTAACTGATCCGACCCAACCACTTAGCGAACATGTGTATGACATCTATGAGAGATGCATGACGGCGGTTCATGCTGGAATGGAGATCATGCATATTGAGGCCATAAATAACCTCATACACTCCCTTTCACCTCAATGGAGAGATATGGGAGTCACGGTTAGGGATGAAATGTTAGAAGGCAACCCAAACCTGTTTGAGTTTGAGAGGTATTGCCATGCCCTGATTAATTTGTGGGATGATGTAATCCATGAGAAGCCTGAGGAGGAACCTTTGGCTGAGGAAGAAGATCTCGAAGAAGAACCTGAGGATGATTTAGAGAATGATCCTGAGCCTGAGCTACAGGTTGAGATGGACATAGAGTCCAGACCTGAGGCGGAAGACTCCCCCGAAGATGAAGCTCCACCAAAGAAGATCCGTAAAACTTATAGGGATTGGATTTAAATCCTTGTAATAGCTTCCCTTATGTCAAGAAATAAAATACTATCTTCCTTGCTTTAGTATTCGAAGAATGAAACTAATAAGAACCATATGTTTTGTATAAAAGAAATGGCCCGCGCAAACTAAAACTTGATAATAGACCTCCTCTGAGCAGTTCAAGACCTAGGCAGACAAAACCTAAACCAAGCTCAACCCCTACCACTAGCTCCTAATATTCCAAACCATGCTTCCGTGGTCGAGCAATTTCGAAGGGACAAGCCCCCTACCTTCAACGGAGCAGCTGATCTACTTGTAGTCGAGGAGTGGCTTTGCAAGTTGGAGCGTATATTCCGATTGATAGGGTGCATGGATGCTTAGAAAGTCCAGTGTGCTGAGTTCATGTTCTCCGGTGATGCAAGTCACTGGTGGGACTCAATGTCAAGGACAAGGACCCCTGAGCAACAAGCAGAATTGACTTGGGAGCAATTCAAAGGGGAAGTAATGGACAATTACTTTCCCCAGTCCTTGAGGGATCAAAAAAAAAAATTAATTCCTCCAACTCAAGCAAAAGACTATGTCCCTGACTGAGTATGAGACAAAGTTTGATCAACTTTCAAGGTATGCTCCACATCTGGTGGATACGAAAGATAAGAAGGTACGAAGGTTTGAACAAGGGCTGAACTCAGATATAAGCATGATACTTATGTCCCATCACTTCACCACATACTGTGAAATGCTGGAAAGAGCTCATGCTATTTGGTACCAGAAGACTAGCACCGAACAACATGGTCAACTGTTCAATCAACCGGACAATGGTAATATGGGAAAGAGGAAATGGAATGGCCAGGACAAGAGAAAAGGCAAGTGGCAGAACAAAAAAGCTAATGACGGAGCCAATGCTAGCAAAAGCATTATGCCGGTTATTGCGCCCTATTCTAAGTGTGGAAGGACACATCATGGCGAGTGCTTACAAGGGAAAAATGCCTGTTTCTGATGTGGCAAGCCAGGACACATCATTAGGGATTGTCCCACACATATCCAGAAGAAGGATGATAACAGCGACCAGAACCAGAAAGGGAAAGCACGAGTTTTTGCATTGACTCAATAGGATGCAGAGGAAAACTCTAATGTCATAGCAGGTACTCTACTGATAGCCAATACACCTGCTTATGTATTGTTTGATTTAGGAGCTACACACACCTTTGCTTCAACAACTTTTATGGTTAAATCTAGTATTACCTGCGATACATCGGAAGGTACATTAGAAGTTAGTATTCCTTCGGGCAACCTTTTGAATACTGATAGAATAGCCAAGTCAGTAAGTATCGAAGTTGAAGAAAAACTAATGGAAGCGAACCTATACATGATAGAAATGAAGGATTTTGATGTAATACTAGGCATAGATTGATTGGGTTGTAATTACGCCACCATCCGATGTAAGGAAAGAGAGGTATCATTTCAAAAACTAGGAGAGGAACCATTTTCATTCCTTGGAATGAAAACAAAACCCCTTATTCGACTAGTATCGGCTTTACAAGCTGAGAAGATGTTGAGAAAAGAAACATGTCAAGGATATCTAGTAAGTATCTTAGGAGGGAAACAAGAGACGATAAGGGTTGAAGATGTATCAATAGTACGGGGATTTGTAGATGTGTTTCCAGAAGATCTATCTGGTATTCCACCGATAGACAAGTGGAATTCACCATAGACCTAATTTTCGGGGAGGCACCAGTATCTAAGGCCCCATACCGAATGGCCCCAAAGGAACTACAAGAATTAAAGAAGTAGTTACAAAAACTCCTAGATATGGGCTTCATACGACCAAGCGTATCTCCATGGGGTGCGCCGGTGTTGTTTGTGAAGAAGAAAGATGGAAGCATGAGGATGTGCATCGATTATAGGGAGATAAATCGATTAACCATCAAGAATAAGCACCGACTCCTAAGGATTGAGGATCTGTTAGATCAACTGAAAGGAGCCAAGGTATTTTCCAAGATCGACTTACGATCGGGATACCATCAACTGAAAGTAGAGACAAAGGATATACCTAACACAGCTTTTAGAACTCGATATGGACACTATGAGTTTACGGTGATGCCGTTTGGGCTAACCAATGCACCTGCAGTGTTCATGGACCTGATGAATCGAGTGTTTCATCAATACTTGGATAAGTTTGTCATAGTCTTCATCGATGACATTCTGATATATTCCAAGAGTAAGGAGCAACATGAAGAACACTTGAGAATAGCCTTAGAGGTATTACGCAAGGAGAAGCTGTATGCCAAATCCAAGAAGTGCGAGTTTTGGCTTGAACGAGTTGGATTTCTTGGACATGTAGTTACTGCCCAAGGGATTGAAGTAGATCCAGCAAAACTAGAAGCAGTAACCAACTGGAAAGCACCAACAAATGCCGGCAAAGTACGGAGTTTTCTAGGATTGGCTGGATATTATAGGAGATTCATAGAAGGATTCTCCAAAATAGCTGGACCAATGACGCAGCTTACAAGGAAGGGAGTAAAATTCCAATGGACGAAAAATGTGAACAAAGTTTCCAAGAACTTAAGCAAAAGTTGATATCAGCACCTGTATTAACAATACCTGAAGGTACGGAAGGGTTTGTCATATACAGCGACGCATCCAAGCGAGGATTGGGATGTGTACTAATGTAGAATGGAAAAGTGATAGCCTATGCTTCAAGACAATTGAAGAAACATGAGCAGAACTACCCGACGCATGATTTAGAACTTGCATCGGTAGTACACGCTTTGAAGATATGGTGTCACTACTTGTATGGACGAAAGTGTGATATCTACACAGATCACAAAAGTCTCAAGTATTTCTTCACATAGAAGGAATTGAATATGCGACAAAGATGATGGTTGGAATTGGTGAACAATTACAACTGCACTATTCACTACCATCCGGGTAAGGCTAATGTTGTGGCCGATGCTCTAAGTAGAAAGCCAATGGGACAATTGACGTCACTACCCACCTCTGAAGTGGAGTTAGTCAAGGACTTGGAAAAGTTGCTGATCGAAGTGGTTGCCACACCAGGACAAGTCACTGCTCGTCTAGCATCTTTAATAATCCAACCTACTCTTAGAGATGGAATTATAGAAGCACAAAATAAAGACTCATTTTTGTAGAAGATTAAGAATGAAGTTGGTACAAGTAAGATAAAGGACTTTGGAGTAGCTGAGGATCAGGCACTAATATTTAGAGGAAGAATTTGCGTACCTAAGGATGAAGCCTTGAGAAACGAGATATTGAAAGAAGCTCATTCCACCCCGTACACCGCACATCCTGATGGTACGAAAATGTATCGAGATCTTCGAGATACATTTTTGTGGAGAAATATGAAAAGAAGTATAGGGCTGTACGTGCAAAAGTGTATGGTATGTCAACAGGTTAAGGTAGAACACCAAAAACCAGCTGGATTGTTAAATCCACTAGATATACCTGAATGGAAATGGGAAAATATCACGATGGACTTTCTGGTTGGATTTCCAAAGTCAGCAAGAGGAAATAATGCTATATGGGTAGTAGTGGATCGACTAACGAAGTCAGCTCATTTTCTTCCAGTGAAAATGACATTCAATTTAGACCAATTAGGACAGTTGTACATTAAAGAAGTTGTGAGATTACACGGTGTACCTGTATCCATTGTGTCTGACAGAGACCCAAGGTTCACGTCCAAATTTTGGAAAAGTCTACAAGGAGCTATGGGAACGAAGCTGAACTTTAGTACAACATATCACTCTCGGTCCGATGGTCAGTCTGAAAGGACCATCCAAATTTTGGAAGCCATGCTGAGAACATGTGTTTTGAATCTAGGAGGTAATTGGGAGTCATACTTACCTCTAGTAGAGTTCGCTCATAATAACAGTTTCCAAGCAACTATTGGAATGGCACCATACGAAGCTCTCTATGGTAGAAGATGTAGATCCCCTATTCATTGGGATGAAGTCGGAGAAAAGAGAGTTTTAGGACCAGATATAGTTGAAAGGACGGTCGAGGTAATCGATAAGATCCGTGCAAGAATAAAGGTAGCACAGGATCGACAAAAGAGCTATGCAGGTATAAGGAGGAAGGATCAAAGACAAGTATCCAACACTATTCGCCCAATCAGAAGGTAAATTTTGAGGATGAAATTTTAATTAAGGTGTTGGGGATGTAGAACCCCAAATAATTCTAGACACCTTATGGCACTAAGACATGAATATTGGATGACTAAAGTATACTTTAGATTTTTTGTCTCATTTGAGACCCATTTTCGACATAGGAAACATTCGAGTTGGAAAATGATATTGAAATAAAATTGAGTTAGCTTTCAAACGCACTTTGAATTACCTCAATCAGATATCGGGAGAAGACGTTATGATAGAAACATTGAAAGCTGTGCAGTGTCAACCAGACTACAACCGATGGACTGAAACTGCCTGAAATGAAAATTCTCGTTCTTCTCTAGAATTTAAATATTTATTTTCATCAATTATTTTCTCAAAGGGCCACCCACGTTTTTGGCAATAGAAACCCCACTAAATTGAAGCATTTAACCTCAAACTTAAATTGCACCCATGTTTTCTCTCTTAAATGAAATTTGATCCTTCATTTGTTTTAAGTTATGGGATATTTACCAATAAATAGAGACCTCATTTCACTCATTTTTCTCACACCAAAAGCAAGAGCTTTTGCATACTAAAGAAAGAGTTTCCAAGAGAGAAAAAGAGGAGGAGAACTATTTTTCCTAGAAGTTTAAGAAGTGTTTTCAAGCATTTTTCATAGAAATTTTGGGTGCTATCAAGGAGTGTCTTCAAGCATCAATTCTTAATGATTTTCAAACATCCAAGGAGTGCATTTCTCTCAACATCCAAGTTTCATCGAAGTTTTCAATGCAAGTTTTCAAAGTTTCAAAAGCATCAATCAAGGTAGGTAGAGGTGCAATGTATTTAATCGTGTTAAGATATAACTTTCAATTCATGTTAATGTTTGTATGTCAAATGGTACTCCGATATGGCGTATCCCTCTATGTTAATGGTTGTATGTCAAATGATACTCCGATACAGCATACCCCTCTATGTTGAAGAAATGTTCGTATGTCAAATGGTGCCCTCGGGCACGGCATACCCCTTCATGTCAAATGGTGCCTCTGGGTACAGCATGTATGAAAAGTTAAAAAGTTAATATTTTGAAATATATAGCTTGATCACGAATGCACCTATGACACCTATTGAGTTTTTCAACTCACGGGTTTAATCCCATCTCTATAGATGGATGGAGGGGAAGATGGGGAGTGATGCAACGAGCCCATGGAAATTCGGTGAATAAGTGATTTAGATTTATTTTTATGAAATGTTTTCCAATGTTATTTCTTTAATGTTTTGAATAACGCAGAATGCGAGAACAAGTTATCTTTTCTTCAAATAAATTACATTTTGTTGTTTTGAAAAATGATTCAGTGTTTTTGTTTAAAGTATTTGAAGTATTATTATTTAAATTATTATTGTAAGATGTAAGGTTCCGCTAAAATGTATACACTTGTTACTAAATCACCGGTTAAGCTAAGTAAAGTAAGTAGCGTTTTGGTCCACTAGGGGTCGGGGCGTTACATAGGCAGCCGTTAGGAACTTCGAGTGTTAATCCATCTTGGAAGCCAGGGTGGAACAACAACAACAACAAAGGTGATAAAGTTGTACCTAAAGGTAGGAATGAGTGGCAGAAAAAAAAAGAAGAAAGTGGTAGCAAAACAGCACCTAAAATAGATTCACAACCATCAAGGAATCGAGACATCAAGTGTTTTAGATGCTTTGGGTCAGGGCACATTGCTTCTCAATGCTCAAATAAACGGGCAATGGTGTTGTTGGATAATGGAGAGGTGGTGAGTGAATGTGAAGGAGAGTTTGAGGATATGCCTGCATTGGAGGACGTTGAAGAAGAAGAAAAATTGGAGTTTGCTGTTGGGGAATCGTTGGTGTCAAGAAGAGCTCTTAACACTCAAGTCAAAGTAGATGATTCGAAGCAGCAATGAGAAAATATATTCCACACACATTGTTACGTCAACAATAAGGTATGTAGTATGATTATTGATGGTGGGAGTTGCACGAATGTAGCTAGCACAACTTTAGTTGAGAAATTAGGACTAGCATTGTTAAGACACCCTAGGCCTTATAAGTTGCAATGGTTGAATGAAAGTGGGGAAGTTAGGGTGAATGGAAGAGTTTTAATTAATTTCTCAATTGGGAGTTATAGTGACAAAGTAGTATGTGATGTGGTGCCTATGCATGTGGGTCATATCTTGTTAGGAAGACCATGGCAATACGATAGAAGGGTCACACATGATGGATATAGGAATCGTTATAGCTTTGTCAAGGATGGGAAGACTATTACTCTTGTGCCATTAACACCAGCACAAGTGTATGGAGATCAAATCAAGCTGAAAAGTGAGGAAGACGAGAGAATAAGAGAGTCAGGAAAAATGAGAGGCAATAGTGAAACCATCAATAAGAGAGAAAATTGTGAGGTGGCTGAGAGTGGAGAAAAGAGAGAGAAGCCACATGAGCGGAGAGAAAAGGAGTCAGTTGAGAGGAGAGAAAAAGAGTCAGCTGAGTGGAGAGAAAAGCCAAAGGTCAACTTCTATGCAAAAGAGAGTGAGTTGAAAAAGGCTATGAGCGATAATAGGCAAACGATATTGTTAGTGTACAAGGAATCCCTCCTCAATTTTGAGGATTCTAACACTTCCCTCCCTAGTTTGGTTAAGTCTTTATTACAGGAGTTCGATGATGTGTTTCCTAAGGAGATGCTAAGTGGATTACCACCAATCAGAGGTATCGAGTACCAGATTGACTTTGTACCCGAAGCTGTCATATCGAATCGACCAGCTTACCGAAGCAATCCCAAGGAGACGAAGGAGCTTCAAAAGTAAGTGAAGGAGTTGATGAGCAAAGGTTATGTCAGGGAGAGCATGAGTCCATGTGCTGTACCTATTTTGCTGGTGCCTAAGAATGACGGGACTTGGAGAATGTGCATGGATTGCCGAGCTATCAACAATATCATGGTAAAGTATCGTCACCCAATACCTAGGCTAGATGATATGCTTGATGAGTTGCATGGTGCTTGCATTTTTAGTAAGATTGATCTTAAGAGTGGGTATCATCAAATTCGTATGCAAGAGGGTGATGAATGGAAAATGGCGTTTAAGACTAAGTATGGATTGTATGAATGGTTAGTTATGTTGTTTGGACTCACTAATGCATCAAGCACTTTTATGCGTTTAATGAACCATGTTTTGCGTGCTTTTATTGGGAAATTTGTTGTAGTTTATTTTGATGACATCTTAATCTATAGCAAAAACCTAGATGAGCATTTAGAACATTTCAATTGTGTGCTTGTTATGTTGCGAAAGGAACAACTGTATGCTAATTTCAAAAAGTGCACATTTTGCATGGATAGAACTGTTTTCCTAGGATTTGTGGTTCGTACTAACGGGGTGGAAGTCGATGAAGAAAAGATACAAGCTATAAAAGAATGGCCAACACCTAAGACTATAACTGAAGTTAGGAGTTTTCATGGATTGGCTAGTTTTTATAGGCGATTTGTAAGAGATTTTAGCACCATCACCACACCATTGACTGAAATAGTAAAGACGAGTGTAGGTTTCCATTGGGGAGAATCTCAATAAATTGCATTTAATACAATTAAGGATAAGCTATGTAAAGCACCTATTTTAGCATTACCAAATTTTGATAAAACATTCGAAGTTGAGTGTGATGTATCAGGAATAGGTATAGGAGCAGTGCTAATGCAGGAAAAGAGACCTATTGCTTACTTTAGCGAAAAGTTGAGTAGGGCAGCATTGAATTATCCGACATATGACAAGGAGCTGTATTCACTTGTTCGAGCATTGGAGGTTTGGCAGCGCTACTTATGGCTAAAGGAATTTGTGATACACACCGATCATGAATCTTTAAAGCGTTTGCGAGGCCAAGGTAAGTTGAACAAAAGACATGCGAGATGGATGGAGTTCATCGAGACATTTCCCTATGTCATCAAGTACAAACAAGGTAACCAAAATATAGTTGCTGACGCGTTGTCTTGAAGGTACGTGCTTTTAAATTCATTAAGTATTAAATTACTTGGTTTCGAACATATTAAGGGCATGTATGAATCTGATTGAGATTTTTCTAGTATTTATGCTTCATGTGACAAAGGTGCATTTGATAAATTCTATAGGCATGAAGGATATTTGTTTAGGAAAGATAAGTTGTGCATTCCTAATTGTTCTTTACGTGAATTATTGGTAAGGGAAGCACATGGGGGTGGTTTAATGGGACACTTCGGGGTTCAAAAGACTTTAGACATGTTAGGGGAACATTTTTATTGGCCTAAAATACGACATGACGTAGAACAAATATGTGGAAAGTGCATAACTTGTAAAAAGGCTAAGTCTAAGGTTCAACTCCATGGTTTGTATACTCCTTTGGTTGTACCTAGTGAACCTTGGGTAGACATATCTATGGACTTTGTATTAAGTTTGCCTAGGACAAAAAGGGGTTGGGATTCAATATTTGTAGTGGTCGATAGGTTTAGTAAGATGGCGCACTTCATACCATGTCATAAAACTGACGATGCTACTAATATTGTAGACTTATTCTTTAGGGAAATAGTACGTTTACATGGAGTACATAAAAGTATAGTGTCTAATAGGGACGTGAAGTTTTTGAGTTATTTTTGGCATGTTCTATGGAGTAAGTTAGGAACTAAGTTATTATTTTCTACAACTTGTCACCCACAAACAGATGGACAAACTGAGGTAGTTAATCAAACTATGACTCAACTACTTAGGACAGTGATCAATAAAAATCTGAAATCATGGGAAGAGCGTTTACCGGAGTTTGCATATAATCGAGCTATACATTCTACTACTTCGTTTTCTCCTTTTGAAATTGTTTATGGTTTTAATCCACTAACACCTATGGATTTAATGCCTTTGCCTGTGCATGAACGAGGTAACTTGGATGGGAAATGAAAAGCCGAGATGGTGAAAACACTCCATGAAAAGGTCAGGATGCAGATCGAAGAGAAAGGAAAGTTGATTGCATCAAAAGCAAATAAAGGAAGAAGACATGTTACATTTGAGCCTGGAGATTGGGTCTGGGTGCATTTCAGATAAGAGTATTTTCTAGAACAGAGGAAGTCAAAATTGCAACCACGAGGCGATGGACCGTTTCAAATCATCGAGAGGATCAATGACAATGCATACAAAGTGGATCTACCTGGTGAGTTTAATGTTTCAGCTACGTTTAATGTATCTGATCTCCCTCTATTTGATGCAGGTTCAGATTCGAGGACGAATCATTTTGAAAAGGAAGGGGATGATATGATCTAGGAGTCGAGCCCGACGAAGGCAAGTGCGGGATGAGACCCGTTGATAGTTGATGGTAGACCAATGATGCAATCAAGGGCAATGTAAGTGAAACAAGCGATGGGATTGCTCGTTCAAGAAACCATTGATGGAACCAAGTTCAGGACTCAAAATGGAGCAACTTTCATGTTCGGATCGAAGGCCGAATCAACTTGGATCAATTTGTTATCAAGCGATGAAACTGGAGGCTGAAAAGAAGACTGTACGGCTGCACAGGCAAAACACCATGCGGCCGCATGGTGGCATACTGAAAATCAATATAACATTTCTTGTTGAACCATGCGGCCGCACAAGCCAAAAATTTGACGAATTTTCCAATTTTGGCCGAATTTCCTAGTTTCGATAGAATTCTTATGAAATCAAATTATTACCATAATTTGATGGGTTTTGAATGTTTTTACTCATTAGTATAAATAGGAGCTTAAACAATCTTGGAACTTATCAAGATTCAATTTCTTGTGGTATTCTAAATAATCAGATTGTGGGTTCTTTTAATTGTAATCAAGGGGTTTTAGGTTCTTCACTAATCTAGGGTTTCTTGGTTCAATTCTTAGGGTCCAAGATCCAAAACAGGGTTAGTATTGGAATTCTTGGGTTCCGAATCAATCTCGTTGTGGGTTTCGTAGTTTCCATTGCTACGGGGTTCGCATCACTTTAGTTTACACTTTGCCACGTGACATTTCTCTATTGGACAGTTTAAATTTCAAAAAGTTTTCCCATACAATTGACACTTGACAACAATACAAGTGTCAAACAACGTGTCAAAGATCTGTGTACAAATAGCAAAGTTCAATAAGTAAGGGCCTTGCCATATGTACACTATGGTGTACACTTTAGTTTACAGTTTGCCACGTGACTTACCCTATTGGACAGTTTAAATTTCAAATAATTTTCCCATCCAATTGATACTTGACAACAATGCAAGTGTCAAACAACGTGTCGAAGATCTATGTATAAATTGCAAAGTTCAATAGGTAAGGACCTTGCCACATGTACACTAGGGTGCACACTTCATTTTACACTATGCCACGTGACATTACTATGTTGGACAATTTAAATTTCAAACAAATTTCTCATCCAATTGACACTTGAAAACAATGTAAGTGTCAAACAACGTGTCAAAAATCAGTTTACAAATAGCAAAGATCAATCCGTAAGAACCTTGCTACATGTACACTATGGTGTACACTTTAGTTTACACTTTGCCATGTGACATATCTCTATTGGACAGTTTAAATTTCAAAAAGTTTTCCCATACAATTGACACTTGACAACAATACAAGTGTCAAACAACGTATCAAAGATCTGTGTACAAATAGCAAAGTTCAAGAAGTAAGGACCTTGCCATATGTACACTATGCTGTACACTTTAGTTCACACTTTGCCACGTGACTTTCCCTGTTGGACAGTTTAAATTTCAAACAATTTTTCCATCCAATTGATACTAGACAAAAATGCAAGTGTCAAATAACGTGTCAAAAATCAGTGTAAAATTAGCAAAGTTCAATCAGTAAAAACCTTAGTACATGTACACTAGGGTGTACACTTCAATTTACACTATGCCACGTGATATTACCTTGTTGGACCGTTTAAATTTCAAATAATTTTTCCATCCAATTGACATTTGACAACAATGCAAGTGTCAAACAACATTTCTAAAATCAGTCTACAAATAACAAAGATCAATCGGTAAAAATATTGCTACATGTACACTATAGCGTACACTTCAGTTTATAATTTGCCATTTGACATTACCCTGTTGGACAATTTAAATTTCAAACAGCTTTTCCATCCAATTGACACTTGACAATAATGCAAGTGTCAAACAATGTGTCAAAAATCAATTTACAAGTAGAAAAGTTCAATCGGTAAGGACCTTGCTACATGTACAATACGGTGTACACTTTAATTTACACTTTGCCACATGCTTTACTCTATTAGACAGTTTAAATTTCAAACATTTTCCCCATCCAATTGACACTTGACAATAATAAAAGTTTCAAACAACGTGTCAAAAAATAGTTTACAATTAGCAAAATGTACAATCGGTAAAGACCTTGCTGCATGTACACTATGGTGTACGCTTTAGTTTATATTTTACCACATGACATTACCCTGTTGGTTAGTTTAAATTTCAAATAGTTTTACCATCCAATTGACACTTGACAGCAATAAAAGTTTCAAACAACGTGTCAAAAATCAGTGTACAAATAGCAAAGATCAATCGGTAAGAACCTTGCGACATATACACTATGGTGAACACTTTAATTTACTCATTGTCATGTGTCATTACCCTGCTGGATAATTTAAATTTCTAATAGTTTTCCCATCCAATTGACACTTGACAACAATGCAAATATGATACAACGTGTCAAAAATCAGTGTACAAATAGCAAAAATCAATCGGTAAGAACCTTGAGACATGTACACTATGGCGTACACTTTAGTCTACACTTTGTCACGTGTCATTACCCCGTTGGACAATTTAAATTTCAAACAATTTTCCTATCCAATTGACACTTGACAACAATGCATGTGTCAAACAACGTGTAAAAAATTAGATTACAAGTAACAAAGTTGAAACGGTAAACACCTTGCTACATGTACACTATGGTGTAAACTTTAGTTCACACTTTGCCCTGTGAGATTACCCTGTTGCACAGTTTAAATTTCAAATAGTTTTTCCGTCAATTGAGACTTGACAGTAATGTAAGTGTCAAAAATTAGTTCACAAATAGCAAAGTCCAATCGGTAAGCACCTTGCTACATGTGCACTATGGTGTACATTTTAGTTTACACGTTGCCACGTGACATTACCCTATTGGACAATTTAAGTTTCAAACAGTTTTGCCATCCAATAGACCTTTGACAACAATGCAAGTGTCAAACAACGTGTCAACAATCGGTGTACAAATAGCAAAGATCAATCGGTAAGAACCTTGCGACATGTACACTATGGCGTACACTTTAATCTACACTTCGTCACGTGTCATTACCCCGTTGGACAATTCAAATTTCAAACAATTTTCCTATCCAATTGACACTTGACAACAATGCATGTGTCAAACAACGTGTAAAAAATTAGATTACAAGTAACAAAGTTGAAACGGTAAACACCTTGCTACATGTACACTATGGTGTAAACTTTAGTTCACACTTTGCCCTGTGAGATTACCCTGTTGCACAGTTTAAATTTCAAATAGTTTTTTCGTCAATTGAGACTTGACAGTAATGCAAGTGTCAAAAATTAGTTCACAAATAGCAAAGTCCAATCGGTAAGCACCTTGCTACATGTGCACTATGGTGTACATTTTAGTTTACACGTTGCCACGTGACATTACCCTATTGGACAATTTAAGTTTCAAACAGTTTTGCCATCCAATAGACCCTTGACAACAATGCAAGTGTCAAACAACGTGTCAACAATCGGTGTACAAATAGCAAAGATCAATCGGTAAGAACCTTGTGACATGTACACTATGGTGCACACTTTAGTTTACACTTTGCCACGTGTCATTACCCTGTTGGACTGTTTAAATTTCAAACAGGTTTCCCACCGAATTGACACTTGACAACAATGCAAATTTCATACAACGTGTCAAAAATCAGTTTACAAGTAGAAAAGTTCAATCGGTAAAGACCTTGCTACATGTACACTATGGTGTACACTTTACTTTACACTTTGCCATGTGACAGTACCCTGTTGGACATTTTAAATTTCAAACAGTTTGCCCATGCAATTGACACGTGACCACAATGCAAGTGTCAAACAACGGGTCAAAAATCAGTGTACAAATATCACAGATCAATCGATAAGAACATTGCGGCATGTACACTATAGTGTACACTTTGCCACATGACATTACCCTATTGGACAGTTTAAATTTCAAAGAGTCTTCCCATCCAATTGACATTTTAGAACAATGCAAGTGTCAAACAATGTGTTAAAAATCAGTTTACAAGTAGCAAAGTTTAATCGGTAAGGACCTTGCTACATGTACACTATACCGTACGCTTTAGATTACACTATACCACGTGACATTACCCTATTGGATAGTTTAAATTTCAAACAGTTTTACCATCCAATCGACACTTGATAGTAATGTAAATGTCAAACAACGTGTCAAAAATCTATGTATAAGTAGCAAAGATCAATCGGTAAGAACCTTGCTACATGTACACTATGGTGTACACTTTAGCCTACACTTTGCCACGTGTCATTATCCTATTGGACAATTTAAATTTCAAACAATTTTCCCATCCAATTGACACTTGACAACAATGCAAGTGTCAAACAATGTGTCAAAAATCAGTGTACAAGTAGCAAATTTCAATCGGTTAACACCTTGCTACATGTTCACTATGATGTACACTTTAGTTTACACTTTGCCATGTGACATTATCCTACTGGACAGTTTAAATTTAAAATAGTTTTCCCATCCATTTGACACTTGACAGTAATGCAAGTGTTAAACAACGCGTCAAAAATTAGTGTACAAATAGCAAAGATCAATCGGTAAGAAAATTGCGACATGTACACTATGGTGTACACTTTAGTTTACAGTTTGCCCCATGACATTACCCGATTAGACAGTTTAAATTTCAAACAGTTTTCCCATCCAATTGACACTTGACAACAATGCAAGTTTCAAACGACGTGTCGAAAATCAATGTACAACTAGCAAAGTTCAATCGGTAAGGACCTTGCTACATGTACATCGTGGCATGCGCTTTAGTTTACACTTTGCCACGTGACATTATCCTGTTGGACTGTTTAAATTTCAAATAGTTTTCCAATCCAATTGACACTTGAAAATAATGCAAGTGTCAAACAACGTGACAAAAATCAGTGTACAAATAGCAAAGTTCAATCGGTAAGGACCTTGCCACATGAACACTGTGGTATACACTTTAGTTTACACTTTGCCACGTGACATTACCCTATTGGACAGTTTAAATTTAAAATAATTTTCCCATGCAATTGACACTTGACAACAATGCAAGTGTCAAACAACGCGTCCAAAATCAGTGGACGAATAGCAAAGTTCAATCAGTAAGGTCCTTGCTGAATGTACACTATGGTGTATACTTTAGTTTACACTATGCCACGTGACATTACCCTATTGAACAGTTTAAATTTCAAACAGTTTTCACATTCAATTGACACTTGACATCAATGAAAGAGTCAGACAACTTGTCAAAAATCAGTGTACAAATAGAAAAGTTCGATTGTTAAGGACCTTGCAGCATATACACTCTGGTGTACACTTTAGTTTATAGTTTGCCACATGTCATTACCCTGTTGGACGATTTAAATTTCAAACAATTTTCCCATCCAATTGACACTTGACTACAATGCAAGTGTCAAACAACGTGTCAAAAATCAGTATACAATTAGTAAAGTTCAATCGGTAAGGACCTTGCTATATATACACTCTGGTGTACACTTTAGTTTACACTTTGCCACGAGACATTACCCTGTTGGCGGTTTAAATTTCGAATAGTTTTTCCATCCATTTGACATTTAACAACAATGTAAGTGTTAAATAACATGTCAAAAATTAGTTTACAAATAGCAAAGTTCAATCGTTAAGAACCTTGCTACATGTACACAATGGTGTACACTTTAGTTTACACTTTGCCACGTCACTTTACCCTTTTGGACAGTTTAAATTTCAAGTAGTTTTCCCATCCAACTAAAACTTGATGACACTGCAAGTGTCATACAATGTTTCAAAAATTTGTTTACAAATAGCAAAGTTCAATCGGTAAGGACCTTGCTACATGTACACTATGGTGTACACTTTAGTTTACGCTTTGCCAGAGGCATTACCCTGTTGGATGGTTTAAATTTCAAATATTTTTCCCATCCAATTGACACTGGACAACAATGTAAGTATCAAACAACATGTCAAAAATCAGTGTACAAAAAGCAAAGAACAATCTGTAAGCACCTTGCGACATGTACACTATGGTGTACACTTTAGTTTACACTTTGCCACGTGACATTATCGTGTTGGACAATTTAAATTATAAACAATTTTTCCATCCAATTGACACTTGACAACAATTCAAGTGTCAAACAACATGTCAAAAATTAGTGTACAAATACGAAAGTTCAATCGATAGGAACCTTGTTGCGTGTACACTATGGTGTACACTTTACTTTTTACTTTGGCACGTAAAATTACTCTACTGAACAGCTTAAATTTAAAATAGTTTTCCCAAACAATTGACACTTGACAATAATGCAAGTGTCAAATAACGTGCGAAAAATCAGTGTACAAATTGCAAAGTTCAATAGGTAAGAACGATGCCACATGTACACTATGGTGTACACTTTAATTTACACGTCGCCACATGACATTACTCTATTGGAAAATTTAAATTTCAAATAGCTTTCCCATCCAATTGACACTTGACAACAATGCAAGTGTCAAACAACGTGTCAAAAATCAGTGTACAAATAGCAAAGTTCAATCGGTAAGGACCTTTCCACATGAACACTATGGTGTACACTTTAGTTTTCACTTTACCACGTGAGATTACCCTGTTGGATAATTTAAATTTAAAATAGTTTTCCCATCCAATTGACACTTGAAAATAAAGTAAGTGCCAAACATCGTGTCAAAAATCAGTATACGAATAGGAAAGTTGAAACAGTAAGGACCTTGCAACATGTACACTATGGTGTATACTTTGGTTTACACTTTGCCATGTGATAATACCATGTGTGATAGTTTCAATTTCAAACAGTTTTCCATCCTATTGACACTTGATAGCACTGCAATTGTCAAACAACGTGTTAAAATAGTGTACAAATATCAGTTTTCCCATCCAGTTGACACTTGAAAACAATGCAATTGTTAAACAACATGTCAAAAATCAGTGTACAAATAACAAAGTCCGATCGGTAAGAACCTTGCTACGTGTACACTATGGTGCATACTTCAGTTTACACTTTGCCACGTGACATTACCCAGACGGACAATTTAAATTTGAAAATGTTTTCCCATCCAATTGACACTTGACAACAATGCAAGTGTCAAATAATGTGTCAAAAATCAGTATACAATTAGCAAAGTTCAATCAGTAAGAACCTTGCTATATGTACACTATGGTAAACACTTTAGTTTACACTTTGCCACGTGACATTACTCGATTGGACAGTTTAAAATAATTTTCCCATCCAATTGACACTTGACAACAATGCAAGTGTCAATCAATGTGTCGAAAATCAGTGTACAAATAGTGAAGTTCAATCTGTAAGGACCTTACCGCATGTACACTATGGCGTACACTTTAGTTTGTACTTTCCCTCGTCTCATTATCATGTTGGACAGTGTAAATTTAAAATAGTTTTCCCATCCAATTAACACTTGACAACAATGCAAGTGTCAAACAATGTGTCAAAAATCAGTGCACGAATAGCAAAAGTTTAATCGGTAAGGACCTTGGTACATGTACACTATAGTGTACACTCTAGTTTTCACTTTGCCATGTGACATTACCCTATTGGACAGTTTAAATTTCAAACATTTTTTCCATCCAATTGATAGTTGACAACAATTCAAGTGTGAAACAACATGTCAAAAATTATTGTACAAACAGTAAAGTTCAATCGGTAAGAACTTTGCTACATGTACACTATGGTGTACAATTTAGTTTACAATTTGTCACATGACATTACTCTATTTGATAGTTTAAATTTCAAAGAGTTTTCTCATTCAATTGACACTTGACAACAATGTAAGTGTCAGTCAAAGTGTCAAAGATCAGTGTATAAATAGCAAAGTTCAATCGATAAGGACCTTGCCACATGTACAATATGGTGTACACTTTAGTTTGCTCTTTGCCATGTGACATTACCATGTTCGATAGTTTAAATTTCAAACCATTTTCTCATCCAATTGACACCTGACAGCAATATAAGTGTCAATCAACGTATCAAAAATCAGTGTATAAATAGCAAAGTTCAATCGATAAGGACCATGCCACATGTGCAATATGGTGCACACTTTAGTTTGCTCTTTGCCATGTGACATTACCATGTTCGATAGTTTAAATTTCAAACCATTTTCCCATCTAATTGACACTTGAAAACAATGCAAGTGTCAAACAAAGTGTTGAGAATCAGTATACAATTAATAAAGTTCAAACGGAAAGGACCTTGTTATATGTACACTATGGTGTATACTTTAGTTTACACTTTGCCATGAGACATTACCCTGTTGGACGGTTTAAATTTCAAATAGTTTTCCCATCGAATTGAAACTTGACAACAATGAAAGTGTCAAACAACAAGTCAAAAATCAGTGTACAAATAGCAAAGATCAATCGGTATGAACCTTACGACATGTACACCATGTCGTAAACTTTTATTTACACCTTGCCAAGTGACATTACCCTGTTGGACAATTTAAATTATAAATTGTTTTCCCATCCAAATTGACACTTGACAACAATGCAAGGGTCAAGCAACGTGTCAAAAATCAGTGTACAAATAGCAAAGTTCAATCGATAAGAACCATGGTACATGTACACTATGGTGTACACTTTACTTTGCACTTTGGCACGTGACATTACTCTATTGAACAATTTAAATTTCAAATAGTTTTCCCATCCAACTGACACTTGACAATAATGAAAGTGTCAAACAACGTGTCAAAAATTAGTGTACAAATTGCAAAGTTCAATCGATAAGAAACTTGCCACATGTACACTATGGTGTACACTTTAGTTTACACCTTGCCACATGTCGTTACCCTATTGGACAATTTAAATTTCAAGTAGTTTTCCCATCCATTTGACACTTGAAAACAATGCAAGTGTTAAACAACATGTCAAAAATTAGTCTACAAATAGCAACGTTTAATCGTTAAGAACCTTGCTACATGGACACTATGGTGTACACTTTAGTTTACACTTTGCCACGTGACATTACTCGATTGGACAGGTTAAAATAATTTTCCCATCCAATTGACACTTGACAACAATGCAAGTGTCAATCAATGTGTCGAAAATCAGTGTACAAATAGTGACGTTCAATCTGTAAGGACCTTGCCGCATGTACACTATGGCGTACACTTTAGTTTGTACTTTCCCTCGTCTCATTATCATGTTGGACAGTGTAAATTTAAAATAGTTTTCCCATCCAATTAACACTTGACAACAATGCAAGTGTCAAACAATGTGTCAAAAATCAGTGCACGAATAGCAAAAGTTTAATCGGTAAGGACCTTGGTACATGTACACTATAGTGTACACTCTAGTTTTCACTTTGCCATGTGACATTACCCTATTGGACAGTTTAAATTTCAAACATTTTTTCCATCCAATTGATAGTTGACAACAATTCAAGTGTGAAACAACATGTCAAAAATTATTGTACAAACAGTAAAGTTCAATCGGTAAGAACTTTGCTACATGTACACTATGGTGTACAATTTAGTTTACAATTTGTCACATGACATTACTCTATTTGATAGTTTAAATTTCAAAGAGTTTTCTCATTCAATTGACACTTGACAACAATGTAAGTGTCAGTCAAAGTGTCAAAGATCAGTGTATAAATAGCAAAGTTCAATCGATAAGGACCTTGCCACATGTACAATATGGTGTACACTTTAGTTTGCTCTTTGCCATGTGACATTACCATGTTCGATAGTTTAAATTTCAAACCATTTTCTCATCCAATTGACACCTGACAGCAATATAAGTGTCAATCAACGTGTCAAAAATCAGTGTATAAATAGCAAAGTTCAATCGATAAGGACCATGCCACATGTGCAATATGGTGCACACTTTAGTTTGCTCTTTGCCATGTGACATTACCATGTTCGATAGTTTAAATTTTAAACCATTTTCCCATCTAATTGACACTTGAAAACAATGCAAGTGTCAAACAAAGTGTTGAGAATCAATATACAATTAATAAAGTTCAAACGGAAAGGACCTTGTTATATGTACACTATGGTGTATACTTTAGTTTACACTTTGCCATGAGACATTACCCTGTTGGACGGTTTAAATTTCAAATAGTTTTCCCATCGAATTGAAACTTGACAACAATGAAAGTGTCAAACAACAAGTCAAAAATCAGTGTACAAATAGCAAAGATCAATCGGTATGAACCTTACGACATGTACACCATGTCGTAAATACACCTTGCCAAGTGACATAACCCTGTTGGACAATTTAAATTATAAATTGTTTTCCCATCCAATTGACACTTGACAACAATGCAAGGGTCAAGCAACGTGTCAAAAATCAGTGTACAAATAGCAAAGTTCAATCGATAAGAACCATGGTACATGTACACTACGGTGTACACTTTACTTTGCACTTTGGCACGTGACATTACTCTATTGAACAATTTAAATTTTAAATAGTTTTCCCATCCAACTGACACTTGACAATAATGAAAGTGTCAAACAACTTGTCAAAAATTAGTGTACAAATTGCAAAGTTCAATCGATAAGAAACTTGCCACATGTACACTATGGTGTACACTTTAGTTTACACTTTGCCACGTGACATTACTCGATTGGACAGTTTAAAATAATTTCCCCATCCAATTGACACTTGACAACAATGCAAGTGTCAATCAATGTGTCGAAAATCGGTGTACAAATAGTGAAGTTCAATCTGTAAGGACCTTGCCGTATGTACACTATGGCGTACACTTTAGTTTGTACTTTCCCTCGTCTCATTATCATGTTGGACAGTGTAAATTTAAAATAGTTTTCCCATCCAATTAACACTTGACAACAATGCAAGTGTCAAATAATGTGTCAAAAATCAGTGCACGAATAGCAAAAGTTTAATCGGTAAGAACCTTGGTACATGTACACTATAGTGTACACTCTAGTTTTCACTTTGCCATGTGACATTACCCTATTGGACAATTTAAATTTTAAACATTTTTTCCATCCAATTGATAGTTGACAACAATGCAAGTGTGAAACAACATGTCAAAAATTATTGTACAAACAGTAAAGTTCAATCGGTAAGAACTTTGCTACATGTACACTATGGTGTACAATTTAGTTTACACTTTGTCACATGACATTACTCTATTTGACAGTTTAAATTTCAAAGAGTTTTCTCATTCAATTGACACTTGACAACAATGTAAGTGTCAGTCAAAGTGTCAAAAATCAGTGTATAAATAGCAAAGTTCAATCGATAAGGACCTTGCCACATGTACAATATGGTGTACACTTTAGTTTGCTCTTTGCCATGTGACATTACCATGTTCGATAATTTAAATTTCAAACCATTTTCACATCTAATTGACACTTGACAGTAATATAAGTGTCAATCAACATGTCAAAAATCAATGTATAAATAGCAAAGTTCAATCGATAAGGACCATGCCACATGTGCAATATGTTGCACACTTTAGTTTGCTCTTTGCCATGTGACATTACCATGTTCGGTAGTTTAAATTTCAAACCATTTTCTCATCTAATTGACACTTGAAAACAATGCAAGTGTCAAACAAAGTGTTGAGAATCAGTATACAATTAATAAAGTTCAAACGGAAAGGACCTTGTTATATGTACACTATGGTGTACACTCTAGTTTAAAGTTCAAACGGAAAGGACCTTGTTATATGTACACTATGGTGTACACTCTAGTTTAAAGTTCAAACGGAAAGGACCTTGTTATATGTACACTATGGTGTACACTCTAGTTTAAAGTTCAAACGGAAAGGACCTTGTTATATGTACACTATGGTGTACACTCTAGTTTAAAGTTCAAACGGAAAGGACCTTGTTATATGTACACTATGGTGTACACTCTAGTTTAAAGTTCAAACGGAAAGGACCTTGTTATATGTACACTATGGTGTACACTCTAGTTTAAAGTTCAAACGGAAAGGACCTTGTTATATGTACACTATGGTGTACACTCTAGTTTAAAGTTCAAACGGAAAGGACCTTGTTATATGTACACTATGGTGTATACTTTAGTTTACACTTTGCCATGAGACATTACCCTGTTGGACAATTTAAATTTCAAGTAGTTTTCCCATCCATTTGACACTTGAAAACAATGCAAGTGTTAAACAACATGTCAAAAATTAGTCTACAAATAGCAACGTTCAATCGTTAAGAACCTTGCTACATGGACAAAATGGTGTACACTTTAGTTTACAGTTTGCCACGTGACTTTACCCTTTTGGATAGTTTTCCCATCCAACTAAAACTTGACAACAATGCAAGTGTCATATATGTTTCAAAAATCTATTTACAAATAGCAAAGTTCAATCGGTAAGGACCTTGCTACATGTACACTATGGTGTACACTTTAGTTTACGCTTTCCCACGAGCCATTACCCTGTTGGACGGTTTAAATTTCAAATAGTTTTCCCATCCAATTGACACTGGACAACAATTCAAGTATCAAACAACATGTCGAAAATTAGTGTGCAAATAGCAAAGATCAATCGGTAAGCACCTTGCGACATGTACTCTATGGTGTACACTTTACTTTACACTTTGCCATGTGACATTACCGTGTTGGATAGTTTAAATTATAAACAATTTTCCCGTCCAATTGACACTTGACAACAATACAAGTGTCAAACAACGTGTCAAAAATCAGTGTACAAATAGGGAAGTTCAATCGATAGGAACCTTGCTGCGTGTACACTTTACTTTTTACTTTGGCACGTGACATTACTCTACTGAACAGTTTAAATTTTAAATAGTTTTCCCATCCAATTGACACTCGACAATAATGCAAGTGTCAAATAACGTGAGAAAAATCTATGTACAAATTGCAAAGTTCAATCGGTAAGAACATTGCCACTTGTAAACTATGGTGTACACTTTAATTTACACTTTACCACATGACATTACTCTATTGGACAATTTAAATTTCAAACAGCTTTCCCATCCAATTGACTCTTGACAACAATGCAAGTGTCAAACAACGTGTCAAAAATCAGTGTACAAATAGCAGAGTTCAATCGGTGAGGACCTTTCCACGTGAACACTATGGTGTACACTTTAGTTTTCACTTTGCAATGTGAGATTACCCTATTGGATAGTTTAAATTTAAAATAATTTTCTCATCCAATTGACACCTGACAACAAAGCAAGTGCCAAACAACATGTCAAAAATCAGTGTACGAATAGCAAAGTTGAAACGGTAAGGACCTTGCATCATGTACACTATGGTGTACACTTTAGTTTGCACTTTGCCATGTGACATTACCCTGTGTGATTATTTCAATTTCAAACAGCTTTCCATTCTATTGACACTTGACAGCAGTGCAAGTGTCAAACAACGTGTCAAAACAGTGTACAAATATCAGTTTTCCCATCCAGTTGACACTTGACAACAATGCATTTGTTATACAACATGTCAAAAAATCAGTGTACAAATAACAAAGTCCGATCGGTAAGAACCTTACTACATGTACAATATGGTGTACACTTTAGTTTACACTTTGCCACTTGACATTACCTAGATGGACAGTTTAAATTTGAAACTATTTTCCCATCCAATTGACACTTGAAAACAATGCAAGTGTCAAATAACGTGTCAAAAATTAGTATACAATTAGCAAAGTTCAATCAGTAAGAACCTTGCTACATTACACCATGGTGTACACTTTAGTTTACACTTTACCACGTGACATTACTCTATTGGACAATTTAAATTTCAAATAGTCTTCCCACCCAATTGACACTTGACAACAATACAAGTATGAATCAACGTCTCGAAAATCAGTGTACAAATAGCGAAGTTCAATCTGTAAGGACTTTGCCACATGTACACTATGGCGTACACTTTAGTTTGCACTTTCTCTCGTGTCATTATCACGTTGGACAGTTCAAATTTAAAACAGTTTTCCCATCCAATTAACACTTGACAACAACGCAATTGTCAAACAACGTGTCTAAAATCAGTGTACGAATTGCAAAAGTTCAATCGGTAAGGACCTTGGTACATGTACACTATGGTGTACACTCTAGTTTTCACTTTGCCTCGTGACATTACCCTGTTGGACAATTTAAATTTTAAACATTTTTCCCATCCAATTGATAGTTGACAACAACGCAAGTGTGAAACAACGTGTCAAAAATCATTGTACAAACAGCAAAGTTCAATCGGTATGAACTTTGCTACATGTACATTATGGTGTACAATTTGGTTTACACTTTGCCACGTGACATTACTCTATTGGACAATTTAAATTTCAAAGAGTTTTCCCATCCAATTGACACTTGACAGCAATGTAAGTGTCAATCAACATGTCAAAAATCAGTGTATAAATAGCAAAGTTCAATCAATAAGGACCTTGCTACATGTAAATTATGGTGCACACTTTAGTTTGCTATTTTCCACGTGACATTACTATGTTCGATAGTTTAAATTTCAATCCCTTTTTCCATCCAATTGACACTTGAAAACAATGCAAGTCTCAAACAAAGTGTTGAGAATCAGTATACAATTAGTAAAGTTCAAACGAAAAGGACCTTGCTATATGTAAACTACGGTGTATACTTTAGTTTACACTTTGCCATGAGACATTACCCTGTTGAACGATTTAAATTTCAAATAGTTTTCCCATCCAATTGACACTTAACAACAATGCAAGTTTCAAACAACAAGTTAAAAATCAGTGTACAAATAACAAAGATCAATCGGTATGAACCTTACGACATGTACACCATGGCGTAAACTTTTATTTACACCTTGCCACGTGATATTACCCTGTTGGACAATTTAAATTATAAATTGTTTTCCCATCCAATTGACACTTGACAACAATGCAAGTGTCAAGCAATGTGTTAAAAATCAGTGTACAAATAGCAAAGTTCAATCGATAAGAACCATGCTACATGTACACTGTGGTGTACACTTTACTTTACACTTTGACACGTGACATTACTCTATTGAACAATTTAAATTTCACACAGTTTTTCCATCCAACTGACACTTGACAATAATGCAAGTGTCAAACAACGTGTCAAAAATCAGTGTACAATTGCAAAGTTCAATTGGTAAGAACCTTGCCACATGTACACTTTAGTTTACACTTTGCCACATGTCATTACCCTATTGGACAATTTAAATTTCAAATAGTTTTTCCATCCAATTGACACTTGACAACAATGCAAGTGTCAAACAACGTGTTAAAAATTAGTGTACAAATAGCAAAGTTCAATCGGTAAGGACCTTGCGACATGAACACTATGGTTTACACTTTGCCACATGACATTACCCTGTAGGATAGTTTAAATTTAAAATAGTTTTCCCATCCAATTGACACCTGATAATAATGCAAGTGTCAAACAACGTGTCAAAAATTAGTGTATGAATAGCAAAGTTGAAACGGCAAGGACCTTACCACATGTATACTATAGCGTACACTTTAGTTTACACTTTGCCACGTGACATTACCCTATTGGACAGTTTAAATTTCAAACAGTTTTTCCATCTAATTGACACTTGGCAACAATGCAAATGTCAAACAACATGTCAAAAATCAGTGTACAAATAGCAAAGTTCAATCGGCAAGAACCATGCTACATGTACACTATGGTGTACACTTTAGTTTACACTTTGCCATGTGACATTACCCTATTAGATAGATTAAATTTCAAATAGTTTTCCCATCCAATTACACTTCACAACAATGCAAGTGTCAATCAACGTGTCGAAAATCAGTGTACAAATAGCAAAGTTTAATCAGTAAGGACCTTGCCACATGTACACTATGGTGTACACTTTATTTTGCACCTTGCCATGGGACATTACCATGTTGGACAAATTAAATTTCAAACCATTTTCCCATCCAATTGACACTTTCAAACAATGCAAGTGTCAAACAACATTTCGAAAAGAATTATACAATTAGTAAGGACCTTGCTATGTGTATACTATGGTGTACACTTTAGTTTCTACTTTACCACGAGACATTACCCTATTGAACGATTTAAATTTCAAATAGTTTTCCCATCCAATTGACACTTGACAACAATGAAAGTGTCAAAAAAACATGTCAAAAATCAGTGTAAGAGTAGCAAAGATCAGTCGGTAAGAACCTTGCGACATGTTCACTGTACTTTAGTTTACACTTTACCATGTGACATTACCCTGTTGGATAGTTTAAATTATAAACAGTTTTCCTTTCTAATTGACACTTGACAATAATGCAAGTGTCAAGCAACGTGTCAAAAAAATGTAAAAATAGCAAAGTTCAATCGGTAAGGACCTTGCTACATGTACACTATGGTATGCACTCTAGTTTACACTTTGCCACGAGACATTACCCTATTGGACAGTTTATATTTCAAACAATTTTTCCATCCAATTGATAGTTGACAACAATGCAAGTGTGAAACAACGTGTCAAAAATCATTGTACAAATAGCAAAGTTCAATCGGTAAGTAGTTTGCTTCATGTACACTATGGTGTACAATTTAGTTTACACATTGCCACGTGATATTACTCTATTGGATAGTTTAAATTTCACAGTGTTTTCCCATCCAATTGACACTTGACAGCAATTCAAGTGTCGAACAACGTTTCAAAAATCAGTGTACAAATTGCAAAGTTCAATCGGTAAGAACCTTGCCACATGTACACTATTGTGTACATATTAGTTTACACTTTGCCACATGACATTACTCTATTGGACAATTTAAATTTCAAATAGTTTTCCCATCCAACTGACACTTGATAACAATGCAAGTGTCAAACAACGTGTAGAAAATCAGTGTACAAATAGCAATGTTCAATCGGTAAGGACCTTGCCAATTGAACACTTTGCTACGTGACATTACCCTGTTGAGTAGTTTAAATTTAAAATAGGTTTCCCATCCATTTGACACCTGACAACAATGCAAGTGTCAAACAACATTTAAAAAATCAGTGAACAGATGGCAAAGTTGAAATGGTAAGGACCTTACTACATGTACACTATGGTGTACACTTTAGTTTACACTTTGCCATGTGAAATTACTCTATTGGACAATCTAAATTTTAAACAATTTTCCCATACACTATGGTGTACGCTTTAGTTTACACTTTGCCACGTGACCTTAGCATGCTGGACAGTTTAAGTTTTAAACAGTTTTTCCATCCAATTGACATTTGACAAGAATGCAAATGTCAAACAACGTGTCAAAAATCAGTGTACAAATAGGAAAATTCAATCAGTAAAAACCTTGCTACATATAAACTATAATGTACACTTTAGTTTACAATTTACAACGCGATATTACTCTATTGTACAGTTTAAATTTCAAACCATTTTCCCTTCCTATTAACACTTGACAACAGTGCAAGTGTCAATCAACGTGTCAAAAATCAGTGTAAAAATAGCAAAGTTCAACCGGTAAGGACCTAGTCCCATGAACATTATGGTGTACACTTTATTTTACAGTTTGCCACGTGACATTACTTTATTGGACAGTTTAAGTTAAAAATAGTTTTCCCATCCTATTGACACCTGACAACAATGCAAGTGTCAAACAACGTATCAAAAATCAGTGTATGAATAGCAAAGTTGAAACGGTAAGGACCTTGCTACATGTACAATATGGTGTACGCTTTAGTTTATACTTTGCCACGTGACATTACCCTATTGGACAATTTAAATTTCAAATAGCTTTTCCATCCAATTGATACTTGACAACAATGCAAGTGTCAAGCAACGTGTCAAGAATCAGTGTACAAATAGCAAAGTTCAATTCGTAAAAACCTTGCTACATGTACACTATGGTGTACCCTTTAGTTTATATTTTGCCACGTGACATTACTTTATTGGATAGTTTAAATTTCAAATAGTTTTCCCATCAAACTGACACTTGACAACAATGCAAGTGTCAATAAACGTGTTGAAAATCAGTGTACAAATAATAAAGTTCAATCGGTAAGGACCTTGCCACGTGTACACTATGGTGTACACTTTAGTTTGCACTTTGCCGCATGACATTACCATGTTGGACAATTTGTATTTCAGACCATTTTCCATCCAATCGACACTTGAAAACAATGCAAGTATCAAACAACGTGTCAAAAACCAGTATACAATTAGAAAAGTTCAATCAGTAAGGACCTTATTATATGTACACTATGCTGTACACTTTAGTTTACACATTGCCACCCGACATTACCCTGCTGGACGGTTTAAATTTCAAATAGTTTTCCCATCCAATTGACACTTGACAATAGTGCAAGCGTCAAACAACATGGTAAAAATCAGTGTACAAATAGCAAAGTTCAATCGGTAAGAACCTTGCGACATGTACATCATGGTTTACACTTTAGTTTACACTTTGCCACGTGACATTACCCTTTTGGATAGTTTAAATTATAAAACAGTTTTCTCATCCAATTGACAATTAACAACAATGCAAGTGTCAAACAACGTGTCAAAAATTAGTGTACAAATAGCAAAGTTCAATCGATAGGAACCTTGCTACAGGTAAACTATGGTGCACACTTTACTTTTCACTTTGGCACGTGACATTACTCTATTGAACAGTTAAAAATGTCAAAGAGTTTTCTAATCCAATTGACACTTGACAATAATGAAAGTGTCAAATGACATGTCAAAAATCAGTGTACAAATTGCAATGTTCCATTGGTAAGAACCTTGCCACATGTACACTATGGTGTACACTTTAGTTTACACTTAACCACATGACATTACTCTATTGGACAATTTAAATTTCAATCAGTTTTCCCATGCACTTGACGCTTGACAACAATGCAAATGTCAAAGAATGTGTCAAAAATCAGTGTACAAATAGCAAAGTTCAATCGGTATGAACCTTGCTATATGTACACTATGGTGTACACATTAGTTTAGAATTTACCACGTGAAATTAATCTATTGGACAGTTTAAATTTCATACAGTTTTCCAATCCAATTTACACTTAACAATAATGCAAGTGTCAAACAACGTGTTAAAAATTAGTGTACAAATAGCAAAGTTCAATCTGTAAGGACCTAGCCACATGAACACTATGGTGTACACTTCAGTTTACACTTTGCTATGTGACATTACCATGTTGGCCAGTTTAAATTTAAAAAAGTTTTCCCATCCAATTGACACTTGACAACAATGCAAGTGTCAAACAACATGTCAAAAATCAGTGTACGAATAGAAAAGTTCAATCGGTAAGGACCTTGCTACATGTACACTATGGTGCACACTTTAATTTACACTTAGCACATGACATTACTCTATTGGACAATTTAAATTTCAATCAGTTTTCCCATCCAATTGACACTTGACAACAATGCAAATGTCAAACAATGTGTCAAAAATCAGTGTACAAATAGTAAAGTTCAATCGAAATGAACCTTGCTACATGTACACTATGGTGTACAAATTAGTTTAGAATTTACCACGTGACATTACTCTATTGGACAGTTTAAATTTCTAATAGTTTTCCCATCCAGTTGACACTTGACAATAATGCAAGTGTCAAACAGCGTGTCAAAAATTAGTGTACAAATAGCAAAGTTCAATCGGTAAGGACCTGGCCACATGAACACTATGGTGTACACTTTTGTTTACACTTTGTACATGACAATACCTTGCTAGTCAGTTTAAATTTCAAATAGTTTTCCCATCTAATTGACACTTGACAACAATGCAAGTGTCAGACAATGTGTTAAAAATCAGTGTACAAATAGTAAAGTTCAATCGGTATGAACCTTGCTACATTTACATTATGGTGTACACATTAGTTTAGAACTTACCATGTGACATTACTCTATTGGACAGTTTAAATTTCAAATAGTTTTCCCATCCAATTGAAACTTAACAATAATGCAAGTGTCAAACAACGTGCCCAAAATTAGTGTACAAATAGTAAAGTTCAATTGGTAAAGACCTTGCCACATGAACACTATGGTGTACACTTTAGTTTACACTTTGCTAAGTGACATTACCATGTTGGCCAGTTTAAGTTTAAAAAAGTTTTTCCATCCAATTGACCCTTGACAACAATGCAACTGTCAAACAACGGGTCGAAAATCAGTGTACGAATAGAAAAGTTCAATCGGTAAGGACCTTGCAACATGTACACGATGGTGTACACTTTAGTTTACACTTTGCCACTTGAAATTAGCCCGTTGGACAGTATAAATTTAAAACAATTTTCCCATCCAATGGACACTTAACAACATTGCAAGTGTCAGATAGCTTGTCGAAAATTAGTGTACGAATAGCAAAGTTCAATCGAGAAGGACCTTACTACATGTAAACTATGTTGTTCACTTTAGTTCACACTTTGCCATGGGACATTACCCTGTTGGACAGTTTAAATTTCAAATAGTTTTCTCATCCAATTAACATTTGACAACAATTCAAGTGCCGAACAACGTGTCAAAAATCAGTGTACAAATAGCAAAGTTTAATCGATAAGGACCTTACTACATGTACACTATGATGTACACTTTACTTTACACTTTGGCCACATGATATTACCTGTTGGACAGTGTAAATTTCAAATAGTTTTTCCATCCAGTTGACACTTAACAACAATGCAAGTGTCATAAATTAGTGTACAAATAGAAAAGTTCAATCAGTAAGGAACTGACCACATGAACACTATAGTGTACACTTTATTTTATACTTTGTCACGTGATATTATCCTGTTGGACAGTTTAAATTTAAAATAGTTTTCCCATCCAACTGACACCTAATAACAATGCAAGTGTTAGACAAGGTGTCAGAAATCAGTGTACAAATAGCAAAGTTCAATCGGTAAGGACCTTGCTACATGTACTCCATGGTGTACATTTTAGTTTACACTTTGCCACGTGACATTACCCTATTGGACAGTTTAAATTTCAAGCAATTTTCCCATCCAATTGACACTTGACAACAATGCAAGTATCAAACAACGTGTCAAAAATCAGTGTACGAATAGCAAAGTTCAATCGGTAAGCACCTTGCTACATGTATACTATGGTATACACTTTAGTTTACACTTTACCACGCGACATTACCCTGTTGGACAGTTTAAATTTCAAACAGTTTTCCCATCGAATTGATAATAGACAACAATGCAAGTGTCAGACATCGTGTCAAAAATCAGTGTACAAATAGCAAAGTCCAATCGATAAGGATGTTGCTACATATACACTATGGTTTATACTTTAGTTTACACTTTACCACATCACATTACTCTATTGGACAGTTTAAATTTCAAACAATTTTTCCATAAACTATGGTGTACACTTTAGTTTACACTTTGCCACGTGACGTTACCCTATTAGACAATTTAAATTTCAAACAGTTTTCCCATCCTATTAACATTTGACAACAATGCAAATGTCAAACAACATGTCAAAAAGCAGTGTACAAATAGTAAAGTTCAATCTATAAGAACCTTAATACATCTACGCTATGGTGTACACTTTAGTTTACAATTTGCCACATGACATTACTCTATTGGACAGTTTAAATTTGAAACATTTTTCCCGTCCAATTGACACTAGACAACAATGCAAGTGTCAAACAACGTGTCTAAAATCAGTGTACAAATAGCAAAGTTCAATCGCTAAGGACCTTGCTACATGTACACTATGGTGTACACTTTAGTTTACACTTTGTCACGTGACATTACCTTGTTGGACAGTTTAAATTTCAAACAATTTTCCCATCCAATTGAATTTCACAACAATGCAAGTGTCAAACAACATGTCGAAAATCAGTGTACGAATAGCAAATTTCAATCTGGAAGGACCCTGCTACGTGTACACTATGTTGTACACTTTAGTTTGCACTTTGCCACGTGACATTACCCTGTTGGACAGCTTAAATTTTGAATAATTTTCCCATCCAATTGACACTTGACAACAATGAAAATGTTAGACAATGTGTCGAAAATCAATGTACAGATAGAAAAGTTCTATTGGTAAGAACCCTGCTTCATGTACACTTCAGTTTACACCCATGTGACATTACTCTATTGGACAGTTTAAATTTCAAATAGTTTTCCCATACACTATGGTGTACACTTTAGTTTACACTTTGCCACGTTACATTACACTACTAGACAATTTAAATTTTAAACAGTTCTCCCACACACTATGGTGTACACTTTAGTTTACTCTATGCCACGTGACAATACCCTATTGGACATTTTAAATTTCAAACTATTTTCCCATCCAATTGACATTTGACAACAATGTAAATGTCAATCACCGTGTCAAAAATTAGTGTACAAACAGAAAAGTTCAATCGGTAAAAACCTTGCTACATGTACACTATGGTGTACACTTTGGTTTATAATTTACCACATGACATTACTCAATTGGAAAATTTAAATTTCAAATAGTTTTCTCATCCAATTGACACTTGACGATAATGCAAGTGTCAAAAATCAGTGTAGAAATAGCGAAAAGTTCAATCGGTAAGGACTTAACCACATGAACACTATGATGTACACTTTAGTTTACACTTTCCCATGTGACATTACTATGTTGGACAGTTTAAATTTAAAACAGTTTTCCTATCTAATTAACACTTGACAACAATTCAAGTGTCAAACAACATGTCGAAAATTAGTGTACAAATAGCAAATTTCGATCGGTAAGAACCTTGCTACATGGTGTACACTTTAGTTTAGAATTTACCACATGACATTACTCCATTGGACAGTTTAAATTTCAAACAATTTTCCCATCCAATTAACACTTGACAATAATGCAAGCGTCAAACAACGTGTCAAAAAATAGTGTATAAATAGCAAAGTTCAATCGGTAAGGAGCTGGCCACATCAACACTATGGCGTACACATTAGTTTACACTTTGCCACGTGACATTATCATGTTGGACAGTTTAAATTTCAAATAGTTTTACCATCCAATTGACACTTGACAACAATGTAAGTGTCAGACAACGTGTCAAAAATTAGTGTACAAATAGAAAAGATCAATTGGTAAGAACCTTGTTACATGTACACTTTAGTTTACAATTCGCCACGTAACATTACTTTACTGGACATTTTAAATATCAAACAGTTGTCCCTTCCAATTGACATTTGAAAATAATGCAAGTGTCAAACAACGTGTCAAAAATTAGTGTACAAATAGCAAAGTTCAATCGGTAAGGACTTGGCCACATGTACACTATGGAGTACACTTTAGTTTACATTTTGCCATGTGACAATACCCTATTGGACAGTTTAAATTTCGAACAATTTTCCCATCCAACTGACACTTGACAACAATGTAAGTGTCAGACAATGTGTCAGAAATCGGTGTACAAATAGCAATATTCAATCGGTAAGGACCCTGCTACATGTACACTATGATGTACACTTTAGTTTACACTTCAGCCATGTGATATTACCCAGTTGGACAGTGTAAATTTCAAATAGTTTTCTCTTCCAGTTGACATTTGACAACAATATAAATGTCAAAGAACGTGTAAAAACTCAGTGTACAAATAGCAAAGTTCAATCGGTAAAAACCTTGCTACATGTACAATATAGTTACACTTTAGTTTACACATTGCCGTGTGATGTTACCCTATTAGACAGTTTAAATTTCAAACAGTTTTCCCAACCAATTGACACTTGACAACAATGCAAGTGTCAGACAACGTGTCAAAAATCAGTGTACAAATAGTAAAGTTCAATCGATAAGGACCTTGCTACATGTACACTATGGTGTACACTTCAGTTTAAACATTGCCATGTGACACTACCCGATGGACGGTTTAAATTTCAAAATTTTTTTCCATCCAATTGACACTTGACAACAATGGAAGTGTCAGACAACGTGTCAAAAATCAGTGTACAAATAGCAAACTTCTATTGGTAAGAACCTTGCTACATGTACACTATGGTGTACACTTTAGTTTACACCTTGCAATGTGACATTACTCTATTAGATAGTTTAAATTTCAAACAGTTTTCCCATCCAGTATATACTTGACAACAATGCAAGTATCAAACAACATGTCGAAAATCAATTTACAACTAGGAAAGTTCAATCGGTAAGAACCTTGCTATATGTACCCTATGGTGTACACTTTAGTTTACACTTTGCCACGTGGCCTTACCCTATTGGACAGTTTAAATTTCAAATAATTTTCCCATCCAATTGAATTTGACAACAATACAAGTGTCAAATAATGTCTCGAAAATTAGTGTACAAATATGAAATTTCAATCTGGAAGGACCCTGCTACATGTACACTATGTCGTACACTTTAGTTTGTACTTTGCCACGTGACATTACCCTGTTGGACAGTGTAAATTTCAAATAATTTTCCCTTCCAGTTGACACTTGATGAAAATGCAAGTGTCAAACAACGTGTCAAGTGTCAAACAACGTGTCAAAAATCAATGTACAAATAGCAAAGTTCAATTGATAAGGACCTTCCGATATGTACACTATGATGTACACTTTAATTTACACTTTGTCACGTGACATTACTCTGTTGGACAGTTTAAATTATAAATAATTTTTCCATCCAATTGACACGTGACAACAATGCAAGTGTCAAACAACGTGTCAAAAATTAGTGTACAAATAGCAAAGTTCAATTGATATGAACCTTGTAACAAGTACACTATGGTGTACACTTTACTTTACACTTTGGCACGTGACGTTACTCTATTGAAAAGTTTAAATTTAAAGTAATTTTCCCATCAAATTGACACTTGACAATAATGCAAGTGTCAAACAACAAGTCAAAAATCAATGTACAAATTGCAAAGTTCAATCTGTAAGAACCTTGCCAAATGTATACTATGGTGTACACTTTATTTTACACTTTGTCACATGACATTACTCTATCGGACAATTTAAAATTCAAACTATTTTCCCATCCAATTGACATTTGAAAACAATGCATTCAAATGAAGTGTCAAAAATCAGTGTACAAATAGCAAAGTTCAATCGGTAAGAACCTTGCTACATGTACACTATGGTGTGCACTTTAGTTTGCACTTTGCCATGTGACATTACCCTGTTGGATAGTTTAAATTTAAAATAGTTTTCCCATCCAATTGACACCTGACAACAATGCAAGTATCAAACAACATGTTGAAAATTAGTGTACGAATAGCAATGTTCAATCAGGAAGGACCCTACTACATGTACACTATGTCGTGCACTTTTGTTTACACTTTGCCACGTGACATTGCCCTGTTGGATAGTGTAAATTTCAAATAGTTTTCGCTTCTAGTTGATACTTCACAATAATGCAAATGTCAAACAACATGTCAAAACTCAGTGTACAAATAGCAAAGTTCAATCGGTAAAAACCTTTCTACATGTACACTATGGTGAACACTTTTGTTTACAATTTGCCACGTGACATTACTCTAGTGTACATTTTAAATTTCAAATAGTTTTTCCATCCAATTAACATTTGACAACAATGCAAGTGTCTGACAACGTGTCAAAAATCAGTGTACAAATTACAATGTTCCATCGGTAAGAACCTTGCCACATGTACACTATGGGTGTACACTTTTGTTTACACTTTCCCATGTGGCATACCCTGATGGACAGTTTAAATTTCTAACAGTTTTTTTATCCAATTGACACTTGACAACAATGGAAGTGTCAGACATCGTGTCAAAAATCAATGTACAAATATCAAAGTTCTATCGGTAAGAACCTTGCTACATGTACACTATGGTGTACAATTTAGTTTACACTTTGCCACGTGACATTACTCCATTGGACAGTTTAAATTTTAAATAGTTTTCCCATCCAATTGACACTTGACAGCGTTGCAAGTGTCAATCAACATATCGAAAATCAGGGTACAAATAGCAAGGTTTAATCGGTAAGGACCTTGCCACATGTAAACTATGGTGTACACTTTAGTTTGTACTTTGCCACGTGAGATTACCCTATTGGGCAATTTAAATTATAAATAGTTTTCCCATCCAATTCACACTTGACAACAATGCAAGTGTCAAACAACGTGTTAAAAATCAGTGTACAAATAGCAAAGTTCAATTGAGAAGAACCTTGCTACATGTACACTATGTTGTACACTTTAGTTTACACTTTGCCACGTGACATTGCCCTTCCGAACAGTTTAAATTATGAATAAATTTTTCATCCAATTGACACTTGACAACAATGCCAATGTCAAACAACGTGTCAAAAATTAGTGTACAAATAGCAAAGTTCAATCGATAAGAACCTTATAACATATACACTATGGTGTACACTTTACTTTACACTTTGGCACGTGACATTACTCTATTATATAGTTTAAATTTCAAACAGTTTTCTCATCTAATTGACGCTTGACAATAATACAAGTGTTAAACAACAAGTGAAAAATCAATGTACAAATTGAAAAGTCCAATCGGTAAGAACCTTGCCACACGTACACTATGGTGTGCACTTTAGCTTACACTTTGCCACATGACATTACTTTATCGGACAATTTAAATTTCAAACTATTTTCCCATACAATTGATACTTGACAACAATGTAATTTCAGACAACGTGTCAGCAATCACTGTACAAATAGCAAAGTTCAATCGGTAAAGACCCTGCTACATATACATTGTGGTGTACACTTCAGTTTACACTTTGCCACGTGACATTACCCTATTTGAAAGTTTAAATTTCAAACAGTTTTCTTAACCAATTGACACTTGACAACAATGCGAGTGTCAGACAACGTGTCAAAAATTCGGGTACAAATAGTAAAGTTCAATCGGTAAGGACCTTGCCACATGTACATTGTAGTGTACACTTTAGTTTACACTTTTCCATTGCCACGAGACATTACCCTATTGGATAGTTTAAATTTCAAACAATTTTTTCATCCAATTGACGCTTGAGAATGATTGCAAGTGTCAAACAACTTGTCAAAAATCAATGTAGAAGTAGCAAAGTTCAATCGGTAAGAACCTTGCTACATATATCAAATGTTTTCCCGTCTAATTGACACTTGACAACAATGAAAGTGTCAAACAACATGTCAAAAATCAATTTACAAATGGAAAAGTTTAGTTGGTAAGGACCTTGCTACATATACACTATGGTGTACAATTTAGTTTACACTTTGCCATGTGTCATTACTCTGTTGGACAGCTTAAATTTCAAATAGATTTTCCATCCAATTGAAACATGACAACAACGCAAGTGTCAAACAACGTATAAAAAATTTGTATACAAATAGCAAAGTTCAATCGGTAAGAACATTACTATATGTTCACTGTGGTGTACACTTTAGTTTATAGTTTGCCGCATGACATTACTTTGTCGGACAGTTTAAATTTCAAACAGTTTTCCCATCGAGTTGATACTTGACAACAATGCAAGTGTTAAACAACGTGTCGAAAATAAGTGTACAAATAGCAAAGTTAAATCGGTAAGGACCTTCCCACATGTACACTATGGTGTACACATTAGTTTACACTTTGCCACATGACATTACCCTATTAGACGGATTAAATTTCAAGCAGTTTTCCCATCCAATGACACTTGACAACATTGCAAGTGTCAAACAACGAGTCAAAAATTAGTGTACAAATAACAAAGTTCAATCGGTAAGAACCTTGCTACATGTACACTATGGTGTACGCTTTAGTTAACACTTTGCCACGTGATATTACCTTGTTGGACAGTATAAATTTCAAACAGTTTTCCCATCTAATTGACACTTGAGAACAATGCAAATGTCAAACAATGTGTTAAAAATCAGTGTACAAATAGCAAAGTTCAGTTGGTAAGAACCTTGCAACATTTACACAATGGTGTACACTTTGATTTACACTTTGCCACGTGACATTACCCTATTGGACAATATAAATTTCAAACAGTTTTTCCATCCAATTGACACTTGACAACAATGTAAGTGTCAAAGAACGTGTCGAAGATCTGTGTACAAATAGTAAAGTTCAATCGGTAAGGACCTTGCCACATGTACACTATTGTGTACACTTCAGTACACACATTGCCATGTGACATTACCCTGTTGAACAATTTAAATTTCAAATAGTTTTCCCGTCCAATTGACACTTGGTAAGAATGCAAGTGTCAAACAACGCGTTCAAAATCAGTGTACAAGTAGGAAAGTTTTGTCGATATGGACCTTACCTCATGTACACTATGGTGTACACTTTAGTACACACATTGCCACATATCATTACCCTGTTGGACAATTTAAATTTCAAACAATTTTCCCATCTAATTGACACTTGCTAACGATGCAAGTGTCAAACAACGTGTCAAAAATTAGTGTGCAAATAGCAAAGATCAATCGGTAAAAACATTGCGACATGTACACTATAGCGTTCACTTTAGTTTACACTTTGACACTTGACATTACCCTGTTGGACAGTTTAAATTTTAAGCAGTTTTCCCATCCAATTGACACTTGATAACAATGCAAGTGTCAAACAATGTGTCAAAAATAGGTTTACAAGTAGCAAAATTCAATCGGTAAGGACCTCGCTACATGTACACTATGGTGTACACTTTAGTTTACATTTATCAACGTGACATTACCCTATTGGACAGCTTAGATTTCAAATAGTTTTCCCATCTAACTGACACTTGACAACAATACAAGTGTCAAAAAAAGTATCAAAAACCAGTGTACAAATAGCAAAGTTCAATCGGTAAGAACCTTGCTACATGTACACTATGGTGTACACTTTAGTTTAAACATTGCCACGTGTCATTACACTATTGGACAGTTTAAGTTTCAAATAGTTTTCCCATCCAATTGGTACTTAAAAACAACGTAAGTGTCAAGAAATGTATCAAAAATCAATGTACAAATAGCAAAATTCAATCGATAAGAACCTTGCTACGTGTACACTATGGTGTACACTTTAGTTTACACTTCACCACGTGACATTACTCTATTGGACAGTTTAAATTTCAAATAGTTTTCCCATCAAATTAACACTTGACAACAATGCATGTGTCAAACAATCTGTTAAAAATCAGTTTACAAATAGCAAAGTTCAATCGGTAAGAACATTTCGACATATACACTATAGTGTACACTTTAGTTCACACTTTGCCACGTGACGTTGCCCTGTTGGCCAATTTAAATTTCAAACAGTTTTCACATCCAAATGACACTTGTCAACAATACAAGTGTTATACATCGTGTCAAAAATCAGCGTACAAATAGCAAAGTTCAATCGATCAAAACCTTGCTACATGTACACTATTGTGTACACTTTAGTTTACACTTTGCCAAGTGATATTACTCTATTAGACAATTTAAATTTCACACAAATTTCCCATCAAATTGACACTTGACAACAATGCAAGTGTGAAATAACATGTTAAAAATTAGTGTAAAAATAGCAAAGTTCAATCGGTAACGACCTTGCCACATGTCCACCATGGAGTACACTTTAGTTTATACTTATCCACGTGACATACCTATTGGAGAGTTTAAATTTCAAACAGTTTTCCCATCTAACTGACAATTGACAACAATGCAAGTGCCAAAAAAAGTATCAAAATCAGTGTACAAATAGCAAAGTTTAATCGATAAGAACCCTGCTACATGTACACTATGGTGTAAACTTTAGTTTAAACTTTGCCATTTTTCATTACACTATTGGAAAGTTTAAATTCCAAACAGTTTTCCCATCCAATTGGCACTTGAAAACAATGCAAGTGTCAAGAAATGTATCAAAAATCAGTACACAAATAGCAAAATTCAATCGATAAGAACATTGCTACATGTACACTATGGTGTACACTTTAGTTTACACTTTGCTATGTGACATTACCCTATTGGACAGTTTAAATTCCAAATAGTTTTCCCATATAATTGACACTTGACACCAATGTATATATCAAAAAATCTATCGAAAATCAGTTTACAAATAGCAAAGGTCTATCGGTAAGGACCTTGACACATGTACACTATGGTCTACACTTTAGTTTACACTTTACCACACGATATTATCCCATTGGACAGTTTAAATTTCAAACAGATTTTCCATCCATTTGACACTCGACGACAATGCAAGTGCCAAACAACGTGTCAAAAAATAATGTATAAATAACAAAGTACAATCGGTAAGGACCTTGCTACTTGTACACCAAGGTGTACACTTTAGTTTACACTTTGCCACGTGACATTACCCTATTGGATAGTTTAAATTTCAAACAGTTTTCCCATCCAATTGGCACTTGACAACAACACAAGTGTCAAACAACGTGTGAAAAATCAGTGTACAAATAGCAAAGTTTAATCGATAAGAACCTTGCTACATGTACACCATGGTGTACACTTTAGTTTACACTTTGTCACGTGACATTACCTTATTGGACATTTTAAATTTCAAACTATTTTTCCACCTAATTGACATTTGACAACAATGCAAGTGTCAAACAACTTGTCAACAATCAGGGTACAAATAGCAAAGATCAATCGATAAGAACCTTGCGACATATACACTATGATGTACACTTTAGTTTTAACTTTGGCACGTGACATTACTTTGTTGGATAGTTTATATTTCAAACAGTTTTTCCATCCAATCGACACTTGACAACAATGCAAGTGTCAAACAACGTGTCAAAATTCAGTGTACAAATAGCAAAGTTCAATCGGTAAGAACCTTGCTACATGTACACCATGGTGTACATTTTAGTTTACACTTTGTCACGTAACATTACCTTATTGGACAGTTTATATTTCAAATAATTTTCCCATCCAATTGACACTTGACAACAATGCAAGTGTCAAACAACGTGTCAAAAATCATTGTACAAATAACAAAGATCAATCGATAAGAACCTTGCGACATGTACACTATGGTGTACACTTTAGTTTTAACTTTGCCACGTGTCATTACCCTCTTAGACTGTTTAAATTTCTAATAGTTTTCCCATCCATTTCACACTTGACAACAATGCAAGTGTGAAACAATATGTCAAAAATCAATCTACATATAGCAAAGTTTAATAGGTAAGAACCTTGCCACATGTACACTATGGTGTACACTTTAGTTTACACTTTGCCATGTGACATTACCCTATTGGACAGTTTAAATTTCAAACAATTTTTCCATCCAATTGACACTTGACAGCAATGCAATCGTCAAACAACGTGTCATACAATCAGTTTACAAACAGCAAAGTTCAATCGATAAGGATCTTGCTATATGTACACTATGTTGTACACTTTAATTTTCACTTTGCCACGTGACATTACACTGTTGGATAGCTTAAATTCCAAACGTTTTCCCATCCAATTGACACTTTAAAACAATGCAAGTGTCAAACAATGTATTAAAAATTCGTGTATAAATAGCGAAGTTCAATCGTAAGAACCTTGCAACATGTACACTATGGTGTACATTTCAGTTTACACTTTACCACGGGACATTACACTGTTGGATAGTTCAAGTTTCTAGTAGTTTTCCCATCCAATTCACACTTGACAACAATGCAAGCATCAAACAACGTGTTAAAAATTTGTGTACAAATAGCAAAGTTCAATCGGTAAGAACCTTGCGACATATACAATATGGTGCACACTTTAGTTTACACTTTACCATGTGACATTGCCCTGTTGGCCAGTTTAAATTTGAAACAGTTTTCCCATCTAACTAACAATTGACAACAATGCAAGTGTCAAACAAAGTATCAAAAATCAGTGTACAAATAGCAAAGTTCAATCGGTAAGGACCTTGCTACATGTACACTATGGTGTACACTTTAGTTTACACTTTGTCACGTGACAATACCCTGTTGGACAGCTTAAATTTCAAATAGTTTTTGCATCCAATTGACACTTGACAACAATGCATGTGTCAAAAAATGTGTCGAAAATCAGTGTACTAATTGCATAGTTCTGTCGGTAAGGACCTTGCCACTTGTACACTATGGTCTACACTTTAGTTTACACTTTCCCGCACGACATTACCCCATTGGACATTTTAAGTTTCAAATATTTTTTCCATCCAATTGACACTTGACAATAATGCAAGTGTCAAACAACTTGTCGAAAATCAATGTACAAATAGCAAATTACAGTCGGTAAGGACCTTGCTACATGTACACCATGGAGTACACTATAGTTTTATAGTTTGCCACGTGACATTACCTTGTTGTGCATTTTGAATTTCAAACAGTTTTTCTATCCAATTAACACTTGACAACATTGCAAGTGTGAAACAACGTGTCAAAAATCAGTGTACAAATAGCAAAGATCAATCGGTAAGAACATTGCGACATGTACACTATGGTATACACTTTAGTTTTCACTTTACCACGTGTTATTACCCTTTTAGACAGTTTGAATTTCTAATAGTTGTCCAGTCCAATTCACACTTGACAACAATTCAAGTGTGAAACAATGTGTCAAAATTCAATGCACAAATAGCAAAGTGTAATAGGTAAGAACTTTGCTACATGTATACTATGGTGTACACTTTAGTTTACACTTTGCCACGTGACATTACTCTATTGGACAGTTTAAATTTCAAGCAGTTTTCCCAAACGGCTAACACTTGACAACAATGCAAGTGTCAAACAACGTGTTAATGATCTGTGTACAAATAGCAAAGTTCAAGAGGTAAGGACCTTGCCAGATGTACACTATGGTGTGCACTTTAGTTTATACTTTTCCAAGTGACATTACCCTATTGGACAGTTTAAATTTCAAACAGTTTTCCCATCTAATTGACACTTGACAACAATGCAAGTGTCAAACAATGTGTGGAAGATCTGTGTACAAATAGTAAAGTTCAATAGGTCACCTAGCTACATGTACACTATAATGTAGGGTTTAGTTTACAGTTTGCCTCATGACATTACCCTGTTGCACATTTTAAATTTCAAACAGTTTTTGCATCCAATTGACACTAGACAATAGTGCAAGTGTCAAACAACGTGTCGAATATCAGTGCACTAATAGTAAAGTTCTATCGGTGAGGACCTTACCACTTGTACACTATGGTCTACACTTTAGTTTACACTTTGCCACACAACATTACCTCATTGGGCAGTTTAAATTTCAAATAGTTTTTCCATCCAATTGACACTTGACAACAATGTAAGGGTCAAACAACTTGTCGAAAATCAGTCTACAAATAGCAAAGTGCAATCGGTAAGGACCTTGCTACATGTGCACCATGGTGTACACTTTAGTTTACACTTTACCACGTGACATTACCCTACTGTATAGTTTAAATTTCAAATAGTTTTCCCATCCAATTGACCCTTGAGAACAATGCAAGTGTCAAACAATGTGACAAAAATCAGTGTACAAATAGCAAAGATCAATCGGTAAGAACCTTGCGACATGTACACTATGGTATACACTTTAGTTTGCACTTTACCACGAGTCATTACGCTCTTGGACAGTTTAAATTTCTAAAAATTTTTCCATCTAATTCACACTTGACAATAGTGCAAGTGTGAAACGAGTCAAAAATCAGTGTACAAATAGCAAAGTTAAATCGGCAAGAACCTTGCTACATGTATACTATGGTGTACACTTTGCCACGTGACATTACTCTATTGGACAATTTAAATTTCAAATAGTTTTCCAAAAAAATTGAAACTTGGCAACAATGCAAGTGTTAAACAATTTTTCGAAGATCTGTGTACAAATAGCAAAGTTCAAGAGGTAAGGACCTTGTCACATGTACACTATGGTGTAAACTTTCGTTTAAACTTTGCCACTTGACATTACCCGGTTCGATAGTTTAAATTTCAAATAGTTTTCTCATCCAATTGACACTTGACAATAATACAAGTGTCGAACAGCGTGTCAAAGATCTGTGTACAAATAGTAAAGTTCAATAGGTAAGGACCTTCCCACATGTACACTATGGTGTACACTTTAGTTTACACTTTGCCACGTGACATTACCCTATTGGACATTTTATATTTCAAATAGTTTTCTCATCCAATTGACACTAGACAATAGTGCAAGTGTCAAACAACGTGTGGAAAATTAGTATACAAATAGGAAAGTTCTATCGGTATGGACCATCCCTCATGTACACTATGGTGTACACTTTAGTTTACACTTTGCCACGTGACATTACCCTGTTGGATATTTTAAATTTCAAACAATTTTTGCATCCAATTGACACTAGATAACAATACAAGTGTTAAACAACGTGTCGAAAATTAGTGTACAAATGGGAAATTTCTGTCCGTATGGACCTTCCCTCATGTACACTATGGTGTACACTCGAGTTTACACTTTGCCACGTGACATAGCCCTGTCGGCCAGTTTAAATTTCAAACAATTTTCCCATCGAATTAACACTTGTCAGTAATACAAGTGTTAAAAATCAGTGTACAAATAGGAAAGTTCAATCGGTAAGAACTTTGCTACATGTACACTATAGTGTACATTTTAGTTTACACTTTGCAACGTGACATTACTCTATTGCACAGTTTGAATTTCAAACAATTTTTCCATCCAATTGACACTTGACAACAATGGAAGTGTGAAACAACGTGTCAAAAATTTGTGTAAAAATAGCAAAGTTCAATTGGTAAGGACCTTGCCACATGTACACTATGGTGTACACTTTAGTTTACACTTTGCCACGTCGCATTAACCTATTGGGCAGTTTAAATTCAAACAGTTTTCCCATCTAACTAACACTGGACAAGAATGCAAGTGTCAAAGAAAGTATCAAAAATTAGTGTACAAATTGCAAAGTTCAATCGGCAAGAACCTTGCAATATGTATACTATGGTGTACACTTTAATTTAAACTTTGCCACGTGTCATAACACTGTTGGACAGTTTAAATTTCAAACAGTTTTTCCATCCAATTGACACTTGACAACAATGCAAGTGTCAAACAACGTATCAAAAATTAGTGTACAAATAACAAAGTTCAATCGGTAAGAACCTTCCGACGTGTACACTATGGTGTACACTTTATTTCGCACTTTACCACGTGACATTACTCTATTGGACAGTTCAAATGTGAAATAGATTTCCCATCCAATTTAAACTTGACAACAACGCATGTGTCAAACAACGTATTGAAAATCAGTGTACTAATAACAAAGTTCTATCAATAAGGACCTTGCCACTTGTACACTATGGTCTACAATTTAGTTTACACTTTACCACACTACATTACCCCGTTGGACAGTTTAAATTTCAAATAGTTTTTCCATCCAATTGACGCTTGACAACAATACATGTGTCAAACAACTTGTCGAAAATCAGTGTACAAATAGCAAAGTACAATCGATAAAGACCTTGCTACATGTACACCATGGTGTACACTTTAGTTTACACTTTACCATGCGACATTACCTTGTTGCACAATTTAAATTTCAAATAGTTTTTCCATCCAATTGACACTTGACAACAATGCAAGTGTTAAATAACGTATCAAAAATCAGTGTAGAAACAGTAAAGTTCAATTGGTAAGAACTTTGCTACATGTACATCATGGTGCACACTTTGGTTTACACTTTGTCAGGTGACATTATCCCGCTGGACATTTTAAATTTCAAACAGTTTTTCCATCTAATTGACACTTGAGAACAATGCAAATATCAAACAACGTGTCAAAAACCAATGTACAAATAGCAAAGATCAATCGGTAAGAACCTTGCGACATGTACACTATGGTATCCATTTTAGTTTACACTTTACCACGTGTCATTACCCTCTTGGACAGTTTAAATTTCTAATAGTTTTCCAATCCATTTCACACTTGACAATAGTGCAAGTGTGAAACAACGTGTCAAAAATCAGTGTACGAATAGGAAAGATCAATCGGTAAGAACCTTGAGACTTGTACACTATGGTATACACTTTAGTTTAAACTTTACCACGTGTCATTATCCTCTTGGATTGTTTAAATTTCTAACAGTTTTCCCATCCATTTCACACTTGACAACAATGCAAGTGTGAAACAAAATGTCAAAAATCAGTGTACAAATAGCAAAGTTCAATCCATAAGAACCTTGTTACATGTATACTATGGCGTACACTTTAGTTTACACTTTGCCACGTGATATTTCTCTCTTGGACAGTTTAAATTTTAAAAAGTTTTCCCATACAATTGACACTTGACAATAATACAATTGTCAAACAACGTGTCACAGATCTGTGTAAAAATAGCAAAGTTCAAGAAGTAAGGACCTTGCCATATGTACATTATGGTGTACACTTTAGTTTACACTTTGCCACGTGTCTTACCCTGTTGGACAGTTTAAATTTCAAACAATTTTCCCATCCAATTGACACTGACAACAATGCAAGTGTCAAATAACGTGTCAAAAATCAATGTACAAATAGTAAAGTTCAATCGGTAAGAACCTCGGTACATGTACACTTCAGTTTACACTATGCCACGTGACATTACCCTGTTGGATAGTTTAAATTTCAAACAATTTTCCCATTCAATTGACACTTGACAACAATGCAAGTGTCAAACAACGTGTCCAAAATCAGTTTACAAATAGCAAAGATCAATCGGTAAAAACATTGCTACATGTACACTATGGCGTACACTTCAGTTTATAATTTGCCACTTGACATTACCCTATTGGACAATTTAAAGTTCAAACGATTTTCCCATCCAATTGACACTTGACAACAATTCAAGTGTCAAATAATGTGTCAAAAATCAGTTTACAAGTAGAAAAGTTCAATCGGTAAGGACCTCGCTGCACACACTACGGTGTACACTTTAGTTTACACTTTGCCACGTGACATTGCTCTATTAGACAGTTTAAATTTCAAAAATTTTTCCCATCCAATTGACACTTGACAGTAATGCAAGTTTCAAACAACGTGTTAAAAAATAGTTTACAATTAGCATAATGTACAATTGGTAAGGACCTTGCTACATGTACACTATGGTGTACGCTTTAGTTTACACTTTGCCACATGACATTACCCTGTTGGTTAGTTTAAATTTCAAACAATTTTACCATCCAATTGACACTTGACCACAATTAGCAAAGATCAATCGGTAAGAACCTTGCTACATGTACACTATGGTGTACGCTTTAGTTTACACTTTGCCACATGACATTACCCTGTTGGTTAGTTTAAATTTCAAACAATTTTACCATCCAATTGACACTTGACAGCAATGCAAGTTTCAAACAACGTGTCAAAAATTAGTGTACTAATAGCAAAGATCAATCGGTAAGAACCTTATGGTGTACCCTATGGTGTATGCTTTAGTTTACGCTTTGTCAAAAATTAGTGTACCCTATGGTGTACGCTTTAGTTTACACTTTGCCACATGACATTACCCTGTTGGTTAGTTTAAATTTCAAACAATTTTACCATCCAATTGACACTTGACAGCAATGCAAGTTTCAAACAACGTGTCAAAAATTAGTGTACTAATAGCAAAGATCAATCGGTAAGAACCTTACGACATATACACTATGGTGAACACTTTAGTTTACTCAATGTCACGTATCATTACCCTGTTGGATAATTTAAATTTCCAATAGTTTTCCCATCTAATTGATACTTGACAACAATGCAAGTATCATACAACGTGTCAAAAATCAGTGTACGAATAACAAATGTTCAATCGGTAAGGACTTTGCTACATGTACACTATGGTGTACACTCTAGTTTACACTTTGCCACGTGACATTACCCTATTGGACAGTTTAAATTTCAAACATATTTTCCCATCCAATTGATAGTTGACAACAATGCAAGTGTGAAATAACATGACAAAAATCATTGTACAAATAGCAAAGTTCAATCGGTAAAAACTTTGCTGCATGTACACTATGGTGTACAATTTAGTTTACACTTTGCCACGTGACATTACTCTATTGGACAGTTTAAATTTCAAACAGTTTTCCCATCCAATTAACACTTGACAGCAATGCAAGTGTCAATCAACGTGTCAAGAATCAGTGTCCAAATAGCAAAGTTCAATCGATAAGGACTTTGCCACATGTACACTATGGTGTACACTTTAGTTTTCTCTTTGCCATGTGACGTTACCATGTTCGATAGTTTAAATTTCAAATCATTTTGCCATCCAATTGACACTTGAAGACAATGCAAGTGTCAAACAATGTGTTGAGAATCAGTATACAATTAGTAAAGTTCAAACGGAAAGGACCTTACTATACGTACACTATGGTGTATACTTTAGTTTACACTTTGCCACGAGACATTACCCTATTCGACGGTTTAAATTTCAATTAGTTTTCCCATCCAATTGATACTTGAAAACAATGAAAGTGTCAAACAACAAGTCAAAAATCAGTGTACAAATAGCAAAGATCAATCAGTAAGAACCTTACGACATGTACACCATGGCGTAAACTTTTATTTACACCTTACCACGTGATATTACGCTGTTGGACAATTTAAATTATAAATAGTTTTCCCATCCAATTGACACTTGACGACAATGCAAGTGTCAAGCAACGTGTCAAAAATCAGTGTACAAATAGCAAAGTTCAATCGATAAGAACCATGCTATATGTACACTATGGTGTACACTTTACTTTACACTTTGGAACGTGACATTACTCTATTGAACAATTTAAATTTCAAATAGTTTTCTCATCCAATTGACACTTGACAATAATGCAAGTGTCAAACAACATGTCAAAAATCAGTGTATAAATTGCAGCGTTCAATCGGTAAGAACCTTGCCACATGTACACTATGGTGTACACTTTAGTTTACACTTTGCCACATGTCATTACCCTATTGGACAGTTTAAATTTCAAACAGTTTTCCCATCTAATTAACACTTGACAACAATGCAAGTGTCAAACAACGTATTAAAAATCAGTGTACAAATAGCAAAGTTCAATCGGTAAGGACCTTGCCACATGAACACTATGGCGTACACTTTAGTTTACACTTTGTCACGTGACATTACTCTATTGGATAGTTTAAATTTAAAATAGTTTTTTCATCCAATTGACACCTGGCAATAATGCAAGTGTCAAACAACATGTCAAAAATCAGTGTACGAATAGCAAAGTTGTAATGGCAAGGACCTTGCTACATGTACACTATGGTGTACACTTTACTTAACACTTTGCCACGTGACATTACCCTGTTGGACAGTTTAAATTTCAAACAGTTTTCCCATCCAATTGACACTTGACCACAATGCAAGTGTTAATCAACGTGTCGAAAATCAGTGTACAAATAGCAAAGTTTAATCGGTAAGGACCTTGCCGCATGTACACTATAGTGTACACTTTAGTTTGCACTTTGCCACATGACATTACCTTGTTGGATAGATTAAATTTCAAACTATTTTTCCATCCAATTGACACTTGAAAACAATGCAAGTGTCAAACAACATGTCAAAAATCATTATACAATTAGTAAAGTTCAATCGGTAAGGACCTTGAATTATGTACACTATGGTGTACACTTTAGTTTGTACTTTGCCACGAGACATTACCCTATTGAACGGTTTAAATTTCAAATAGTTTTTCCATCCAATTGACACTTGTGAACAATGCAAGTGTCAAATGATATGTCAAAAATCAGTGTAAGAGTAGCAAAGATCAGTCAGTAAGAACCTTGCGACATGTACACTGTGGTATACACTTTAGTTTATACTTTGCCATGTGGCATTACCCGGTCGGACAGTTTAAATTATAAATAGTTTTACCATCTAATTGACACTTGACAACAATGCAAGTGTCAAGCAACGTGTTAAAAATCTATGTACAAATAGCAAAGTTCAATCGACAAGAATCATGCTTCATGTACACTATAGTGTACACTTTACTTTACACTTTGGCACGTGACATTACTCTATTGAACAATTTAAATTTCAAATGGTCTTCCCATCCAATTGACACTTGATAATAATGTAAGTGTCAAACAATGTGTCAAAAATCGGTGTACGAATTGCAAGGTTCAATCGGTAAAAACCTTGCAACATGTACACTATGGTGTGCACTTTAGTTTACACCTTGCCACATGACATTACTCTATTGGACAATTTAAATTTTAAATAGTTTTTCCATCCAATTGACACTTGACAACAATGTAAGCGTCAAGCAACGCGTAGAAAATTAGTGTACAAATAGCAATGTTCAATCAGTAAGGACCTTGCCAAATGAATACTTTGCCACGTGACATTATCCTGTTGGATAGTTTAAATTTAAAACAGGTTTCCCATCCAATTGACACCTGAAAACAATACAAGTGTCAAACAACGTGTAAAAAATTAGTGTACAAATAGCAAAGTTTGGTAAGGACCTTGCTACATGTACACTATGGTGTACACTTTAGTTTACACTTTGCCACATGACCTTACCATGTTGGACAGTTTAAATTTCAAACAGTTTTCCCATCTAATTGACATTTGACAAGAATGCAAATGTCAAACAACGTGTCAAAAATCAGTGTACAAATAGCAAAGTTCAATCGGTAAGAACCTTGTTACATGCACACTATAATGTACACTTTAGTTTACAATTTACTACGTGACATTACTCTATTGTACAGTTTAAATTTCAAATCATTTTCCCTTCCAATTGACACTTGGCAACAATTCAAGTGTCAAACAACGTGTCAAAAATCAGTGTACAAACAGTAAACTTCAATCGGTAAGGACCTGGCCTCATGAACACTATGGTGTACACTTTATTTTTCACTTTGCCACGTGACATTACTTTATTGGACAGTTTAAGTTAAAAATAGTTTTCCCATCCATTTGACACCTGACAACAATGTAAGTGTCAAACAACGTGTCAAAAATCAGTAAACGAATAGCAAAGTTGAAATGGTAAGGATCTTGCAACATGTACACAATGGTGTACATTTTAGTTTACACTTTACCAAGTGACATTACCATGTTGGACAGATTAAGTTTCAAATAGTTTTTCCATCCAATTGACACTTGACAACAATACAAGTGTCAAACAACGTGTCAAAAATCAGTGTACAAATAGCAAAATTCAATTGATAAAAACCTTGCTACATGTACACTATGGTGTACCCTTTAGTTTACACTTTGCCACGTGACATTACTCTATTGGATAGTTCAACTTTCAAATAGTTTTCCCATCCAACTAACACTTGACAACAATGCAAATGTCAATAAATGTGTCGAAAATAAGTGTACAAATAGTAAAGTTCAATTGATATTGACCTTGCCACATGTACACTATTGTGTACACTTTAGTTTGTACTTTGCCACATGACATTATCATGTTGGACAGTTTAAATTTCAAGCCATTTTTCCATCCAATCAACACTTGATAACAATGCAAGTGTCAAACAACGTGTCGAAAATCAGTATACAATTAGTAAAGTTCAATCGGTAAGGACCTTGTTATATGTACACTATGCTGTACACTTTAGTTTACACATTGCCGCACGACATTACCCTGTTGGACGTTTTAAATTTTAAATAGTTTTCCCATCCGATTGACACTTCACAACAATGCAAGCATCAAACAACATGTAAAAAATCAGTGTACAAATAGCAAAGATGAATCGGTAAGAACCTTGCGACATGTACACCATGGTTTACACTTTAGTTTACACTTTGCTATGTGACATTACCCTATTGGACAGTTTAAATTATAAACAATTTTCCCATCCAATTGACACTTGATAACAATGCAAGTGTCAAACAACATGTCAAAAATTAGTGTACAAATAGCGAAGTTCAATCGATAAGAACCTTGCATATGTAAACTATGGTGCACACTTTACTTTTTACTTTGGCATGTGACATTACTCTATTGAACAGTTTAAATTTCAAATAGTTTTCCCATTCAATTGACACTTAATAATAATGCAAGTGTCAAACAATGTGTCAAAAATTAATGTACAAATAGCAAAGTTCAATTTGTTAGGACATGGCCACATGAACACTATGGTGTATACTTTAGCTTACACTTTGCAATGTGACATTACCATGTTGGCCAGCTTAAATTTAAAAAAAATTTCCCATCTAATTGACACTTGACAACAATGTAAGTGTCGAACAGCAAGCCAAAAATCAGTGTACGCTAGAAAAGTTCAATCGGTAAGGAGCTTACCACATGTACTTTATGGTGCACACTTTAGCTTACACTTTGCCACATGACATTACTCTATTGGACAATTTAAATTTCAATCAGTTTTCCCATCCAATTGACACTTGACAACAATGTAAATGTGAAACAACGTGTCAAAATTCAGTGTACAAATAGCAAAGTTCAATCGGTATGAACCTTGCTACATGTACACTATGGTGTACACATTAGTTTAGAATTTACCCCATGACATTAGTCTATTGGACAGTTTAAATTTCAAACAGTTTTTCCATCCAATTGACACTTAACAATAATGCAGGTGTCAAACAACGTGTCAAAAATTAGTGTACAAATAGCAAAGTTCAATTTGTAAGGACCTGGCCACTTGAACACTATGGTATACACTTTAGTTTACACTTTACTATGTGACATTACCATGTTGGCCAGCTTAAATTTAAAAAAGTTTTCCCGTCTAATTGACACTTGACAACAATGCAAGTGTCAAACAACGTGCCAAAAATCAGTATACGAATAGAAAAGTTCAATCGGTAAGGACCTTGCCACATGTACACTATGGTGCACACTTTAGTTTACACTTTGCCACATGACATTACTCTATTGGACAATTTAAATTTCAATCAGTTTTTTCATCCAATTGACACTTGACAAAAATGTAAATGTCAAACGTGTCAGCAAAGTTCAATCGATATGAACCTTGCTACATGTACACTATGGTGTATAAATTAGTTTAGAATTTACCACGTGACGTTACTCTATTGGATAGTTTAAATTTCAAACGATTTTTCCATTCAATTGACACTTGACAATAATGTAAGTGTCAAATATCGTGTCAAAAATTAGTGTACAAATAGCAAAGTTCAATCGGCAAGGACCTGGCCACATGAATACTATGGTGTACACTTTAGTTTACACTTTGCTATATGACATTACCATGTTGGCCAGTTTAAATTTAAAAAAGTTTTCCCATCCAATTGACACTTGGCAACAATGCTAGTGTCAAACAACGTGTCGAAAATCAGTGTATGAATAGAAAAGTTCAATCGGTAAGGACCTTGCAACATGTACACTATGGTGTACACTTTAGTTTACACTTTAGCACGTGACATTACCTTCTTGATCAGTTTAATTTTCAAACAGTTTTCCCATCCAATTGACACTTGACAACAATGCAAGTGTCAGAGAACGTGTCAAAAATCAGTGTACAAACAGCAAAATTCAATCGATAAGGACCTTGCTACATGTATCCTATGGTGTACACTTTAGTTTACACTTTGCCATGTGACATTACCCTGTTGGATAGTTTAAATTTCAAACAGTTATCCCATCCAATTGACACTTGACAACAATGCAAGTGTCAGAGAACGTGTCAAAAATCAGTGTACAAACAGCAAAATTCAATCGATAAGGACCTTGCTACATGTATCCTATGGTGTACACTTTAGTTTACACTTTGCCATGTGACATTACCCTGTTGGATAGTTTAAATTTCAAACAGTTATCCCATCCAATTGACACTTGACAACAATGGAAGTGTCAGACAACGTGTCAAAAATCAGTGTACAAATAACAAAGTTCTATCGATAAGAACCTTGCTTCGTGTACACTACGGTGTACACTTTAGTTTACACTTTGCCACGTGACATTGCCCTATTGGACAATTTAAATTTCAAACAGTTTTCCCATCCAATTGAAATTTGATAACAACGCGATTGTCAAACATTGTGTCAAAAATTAGTGTACAAATAGAAAAGTTCAATTGATAAGAACCTTGCTACATGTACACTTTAGTTTACAATTCACCACATGACATTACTCTATTGGACATTTTAAATATCAAATAGTTTTCCCGTCCAATTAACACTTGAAAATAATGCAAGTGTCAAACAGCGTGTTAAAAATTAGTGTCCAAATAGCAAAGTTCAACCGGTAAGGACCTGGCTACATGAACACTATGGAGTACACTTTAGTTTACATTTTGCCACGTGACATTACCCTGTTGGACAGTTTTAATTTAAAATAATTTTCCCATCCAATGGACAATTAACAACACTACAAGTGTCAAATAACGTGTCGAAAATCAGTGTACGAATAGCAAAGTTCAATCGGGAAGGACCCTGCTACATTTACACTATGTTGTTCACTTTAGTTTACACTTTACCACGTGACATTACCCTGTTAGACAGTTTAAAGTTCAAAGAGTTTTCCCATCCAATTGACACTTGACAACAATTCAAGTGCCAAACAACGAGTCAAAAATCACTGTACAAATAGCAAAGTTCAATCAGTAAGGACCTTGCTACATGTACACTATGATGTACACTTTAGTTTACACTTTGGCCACGTGACATTACCTATTGGACAGTGTAAATTTCAATTAGTTTTCCCATCCAGTTTATACTTGACAACAATGCACGTGTCAAAAAATAGTGTACAAATAGAAAAGTTCAATCAGTAAGGACTTGGCCACATGAACACTATGGTGTACACTTTGTCACATGATATTACCTTGTTGGACAATTTAAATTTAAAATAGTTTTCCCTTCCAATTGACACCTGACAACAATGCAAGTGTCAGACAAGGTGTTAGAAATCAGTGTACGAATAGCAAAGTTCAATCAGTAAGGACCTTGCTACATGTACTCCATGGTGTACACTTTAGTTTACACTTTGCCAAGTGACATTACCCTATTGGACAGTTTAAATTTCAAGTAGTTTTCCCATCCAATTAACACTTGACAACAATGCAAGTGTCAAACAACGTCTCGAAGATCAATGTACGAATAGCAAAGTTCAATCGATAAGCACCTTGCTACATGTACACCATGGTAAACACTTTAGTTTACACTTTGCCACGTGACATTACCCTATTGGACAATTTAAATTGCAAAAAAATTTCCCATCCAATTGACACTAGACAACAATGCAAGTGTCAAACATCAGGTCAAAAATCAGTGTACGAATAGCAAAGTCCAATCGATAAGGTCGTTGCTACATATACACTATGGTGTACACTTTAGTTTACACTTTGCCACATGACATTACTCTATTGGATAGTTTAAACTTCAAACAATTTTTCCATAAACAATGGTGTACACTTTAGTTTACACATTGCCACATGACGTTACCCTGTTGGACAGTTTAAATTTCAAACAGTTTTCCCATCCTATTGACATTTGACAACTATGCAAATGTCAAACAACGTGTCAAGAATCAGTGTACAAATAGTAAAGTTCAATCTATAAGAACCTTGATACATGTACACTATGGTGTAAACTTCAGTTTACACTTTGTCACGTGACATTACCCTATTGGACAGTTAAGATTTCAAACAATTTTTCCATCCAATTAAATTTTTCAACAATGCAAGTGTCAAATAACGTGTTGAAAATTAGTGTACGAATAGCAAATTTCAATCAGGAAGGACCCTACTACGTGTACACTATGTTGTACACCTTAGTTTACACTTTGCCACGTGACATTACTTTACTGGACAATTTAAATTTCAAATAGTTCTCCCCACACTATGGTGTACACTTTAGTTTACTCTTTGCCACGTGACATTACCCTATTGGACCTTTTAAATTTCAAACAATTTTTCCATCCAATTGACACTTGACAACAATGTAAATGTCAATTAACGTGTCAAAAATCAGTGTATAAAGAGCAAAGTTCAATCGGTAAGAACCTTGCTGCATGTACACTATGGTGCACAATTTAGTTTAGAATTTACCACGTGACATTACTCAATTAGATAGTTTAAATTTCAAACAGTTTTCCCATCCAATTGACACTTGACGATAATGCAAGTGTTAAAAATCAGTGTACAAATAGCAAAGTTCAATAGGTAAGGACTTGACCACTTGAATACTATGGTGTATACTTTGGTTTACACTTTCCCACGTGACATTACCGTGTGGACAGTTTAAATTTAAAATAGTTTTCCCTTCCATTTAACACTTGACAACAATTCAAGTGTCAAACAACGTGTCGAAAATTAGTGTACGAATAGCAAATTTTGATCGGTAAGAACCTTGCTACATGTACACTATGGTGTACACTTTAGTTTAGAATTTACCACGTGACATTACTATATTGGACAGTTTAAATTTCAAACAATTTTCCCATCAATTAACATTTGACAATAATGCAAGTGTTAAACAATGTGTCAAAAATCAGTGTACAAACAGCAAAGTTCTATCGGTAAGAACCTTGCTACATGTACACTATTGTGTACACTTTAGTTTACACCTTACGACGTGACATTACTCTATTGGATAGTTTAAATTTCAAACAATTTTCCCATCCAATTAACACTTGACAACAATGCAAGTGTCGAACAACGTGTCGAAAATCAGTGTACAAATAGCAAAGTTCAATCGGTAAGAACCTTGCTACATGTACACTATGGTGTACACTTTAATTTGCACTTTGCCACGTGACATTACCCTATTGGACAATTTAAGTTATAAATAGTTCTCCCATCTAATTGACACTTGACAACAATGCAAGTGTCAAACAACGTGTCAAAAATCAGTGTACAAATAGCAAAGTTCAATCGATAAGGACCTTCCTATATGTACACTATGATGTACAATTTAATTTACACTTTGCCACGTCACATTACCTGTTGGAAAGTTCAAATTACAAACAGTTTTCCCATCCATTTGATACTTGACAACAATGCAAGTGTCAAAAATCAGTGTACAAAATGCAAAGTTCAATCGATAAGAACCTTGCAACATGTACTCTCTATTGTACACTTTACTTTACACTTTGGCACATGACATTACTCTATTGAACAGTTTAAATTTCAAATAGTTTTCCCATCCAATTGACAGTTGAAAGCAATGCTAGTTTTAAACAACATGTCAAAAATCAGTATACAAATAGCAATGTTTAATCGGTAGGGACCTGGCCATATGAACACTATGGTGTACACTTAAGTTTACATTTTGCCACGTGACATTACCCTGTTGGACAGTTTAAATTTAAAACAGTTTTCTTATCCAGTTGTCACTTGACAACATTGCAAGTATCAAACAACGTGTCAAAAATCAGTGTACGAATAGTGAAGTTCAAACGGGAAGGACTCTGCTACATGATCACTATGGTGTACACTTTAGTATACACCTTGCCACGAGACATTACCCTGTTGGATAGTTTAAATTTTAAACAGTTTTCCCATCCAATTGACACTTGACAAAAATGTAAGTGTTAGACAACATGTCAGCAATCATTGTACAAATAGCAAAGTTCAATCGGTAAGGACCCTGCTGCATGTACACTATGATGTACACTTTAATTTACATTTTAGCCATGTGACATTACCCAGTTGGACAGTGTAAATTTCAAATTGTTTTCCCTTCCAGTTGATACTTGACAACAATGCAAATGTCAAACATCGTGTCAAAACTCAGTGTACAAATGCAAAGTTCAATCGATAAAAACCTTGCGACATGTACACTATGGTGAACACTTTAGTTTACAATTTGGCACTTGACATTACTCTATTGGACAGTTTAAATTTCAAATAGTTTTCCCATCCAATTGACTCTTAACAATAATGCAAGTGTCAGATAACATGTCGGAAATCAATGTACGAATGGCAAAGTTCAATCGGTAAGGACCTTACTACATGTACACTATAGCGTACACTTTAGTTTACACTTTGCCACGTGATATTACCCTGTTGGAAAGTTTAAATTTCAAAAAGTTTTCCCATCCAATTGACACTTGACAACAATGCAAGTTTCAGACAACGTGTCAAAAATCAGTGTACAAACAGTAAAGTTCAATCGGTAAGGACCTTGCCACATGTACATGATGGTGTACACTTTAGTTTACACTTTGCAAAGTGACATTACCCTGTTGGATATTTTAAATTTCAAACAGTTTTCCCATCCAATTGACACTTGACAATAATACAAGTGTCAAACAACGTGTCGAAAATCAGTGTACAAATAGTAAAGTTCAATCGGTAAGGACCTTGCTACATGTACTCTGTGGCGTACACTTTAGCCACATAACATTACCTAGTTGGACATTTTAAATTTCAAATAGTTTTCCCATCCAGTTAACACTTGACAACAATGCAAGTATCAAACAACGTGTCAAAAATCAGTGTACAAATTGAAAAGTTCAATCGGTAAGAACCTTGCTACATGTACGCTATGGTGTACGCTTTAGTTTACACTTTGCCATGTGACATTACCCTATTGGACAGTTTAAATTTCAAACAATTTTTCCATCCAATTGAATTTAAAAACTATGCAAGTGTCAAACAACGTGTCGAAAATCAGTGTATGAATGGCAAAGTTCAATCGGGAAGGACCCTACTACATGTACACTATGTTGTGCACTTTAGTTTACACTTTACCACGTGACATTACCCTGTTGGACAGTGTAAATTCAAAAAAGTTTTCCCTTCCAGTTGAACACTTAACAACAATGCAAAATGTCAAACAACGTGTCAAAACTCAGTGTACAAATACCAAAGTTCAATCGGTCAAAACCTTTCTACATGTACACTATGGTGGACACTTTAGTTTACAATTTACCTCGTGACATTAATCTATTGGACAGTTTAAATTTTAAATAGTTTTCCCATTCAATTGACACTTGACAACATTGCAAGTGTCTGACAACGTGTCGAAGATCAGTGTACGAATGACAATTTCAATCGGTGAGGACCTTGCTACATGTACACTATGGTGTATACTTTAGTTTACACTTTGCCACGTGACATTACCCTATTGGACAGTTTAAATTTCAAACCATTTTCCCATTAAATTGACACTTGAAAACAATGCAAGTGTCAGACAACGTGTCAAAAATCAGTGTACAAATAGTAAAGTTCAATCGATAAGGACCTTGCAACAAGTACACTATGGTGTACTAGCTTACTCTTTAGCCACATGACATAACCCTATTGGACAGTGTAAATTTCTAACAGTTTTCCCCTCAAGTTGACACTTGACAACAATGCAAGTGTCAAACAATGTGTCAAAGATCAGTGTACAAACAAAAAAGTTCAATCGATAAGAACCTTACTACGTGTACACTATGGTGTACAATTTAGCTTACACTTTGCCACGAGACATTACTCTATTGGACAGTTTAAATTTTAAATAGTTTTCCCATCCAATTGACACCTGACAACAATGCAAGTGTCAATCAACATGTTCAAAATCAGTGTACAAGTAGCAAAGTTCAATTGGTAAGGACCTTGCCACATATACACTACGGTGTACAATTTAGTTTGCACTTTGCCATGTGACATTACCCTATTGGACAGTTTAAATTATAACTAGTTTTCCCATCCAATTCACACTTAACAACAATGCAACTGGCAAACAACGTGTCAAAAATCAGTGTACAAATAGCAAAGTTCAATCGATAAGAACCTGCTACATGTATACTATGATGTACACTTTAGTTTACACTTTGCCACGTGACATTACTCTGTTGGACAGTTTAAATTATAAATAGCTTTCCCATCCAATTGACACTTGACAACAATGTAAGTGTCAAACAACGAGTTAAAAGTCAGTGTGCAAATAGCAAAGTTTAATCGATAAGAACCTTGCTGCATGTACACTATGGTGTAAACTTTACTTTACACATTGGCACATGACATTACTCTATTGAACAGTTTAAATTTCAAATAGTTTTCTCATCCAATTGACACTTGACAATAATGCAAGTGTCAAACAACGTGTCAAAAATCAGTGTACAAATTATAAAGTTCAATCCGTAAGAACCTTGCCACATTTACACTATGGTGTACACTTTAGTTTACAGTTTTTCATGTGACATTACCCTGTTGGATAGTTCAAATTAAAAACAGTTTTCCCATCCAATTGACACTTCACAACAATGCAAATGTCTAACAGCATGTCAAAAATCAATGTACAAATAGCAAAGTTCAATCGTGAAGGACCTTGCTACATGTGCTCTAAGTTGTGCACTTTAGTTTACAATTTGCCACATTACATTACCTTATCGGACAGTGTAAATTTCAATTAGTTTTCTCTTCCAGTTGACACTGACAACAATGCAAATGTCAAACAACTTGTCAAAACTTAGTGTACAAATAGCAAAGTTCGATCGGTAAGGACCTTGCTACATGTACAATATGGTGTACACTTTTGTTTACACTTTCCCACGTGATATCACCCTGATGGACAGTTTAAATTTCAAACAGTTTCTCCATCCAATTGACACTTGCCAACAATGAAAGTATCAGATAACGTGTCAAAAATCAGTGTACAAATGCAAAGTTCCATCTGTAAGAACCTTGCTACATGTACACTATGGTGTACACTTTAGTGTACACCTTGCCACGTGACAATACTCTATTGGATAGTTTAAATTTCAAACAGTTTTCCCATACACTATGTTGTGCACTTTAGTTTTCAATTTACCACGTGACATTACCCTGTTGGACAGTGTAAATTTCAGATAGTTTTCCCTTCCAATTGACACTTGACAACAATGCAAATGGCAAACAACTTGTTAAAACTCAGTGTACAAATAGCAAAGTTCAATTGGTAAGGACCATGCTACAAGTACACTATAGTGTACACTTTTGTTTACACTTTGCCACGTGACATTACCCTGATGGAAAATTTAAATTTCAAACAGTTTCTCCATCCAATTGACACTTAACAACAATTGACACTTGCATTGTTGTCAAGAGTCAATTGGATGGGAAAACTGTTTCTTATTTAAACTGTCCAACAGGGTAATGTCACGTGGCAAAGTGTAAACTAAAGTGTACACTATGGTGTGCATGTCGCAAGGTTCTTACCAATTGATCTTTGTTATTTGTACACTAATTTTTTACATGTTGTTTGACCCTTGCATTGTTATCAAGTGTCAATTGGATGGGAAAACTATTTGAAATTTAAACCGTCCAATAGGGTAATGTCTCGTGGCAATGCGTAAACTAAAGTGTACACCATAGTGTACATATAGCAAGGTCCTTACCGATTGAACTTTACCAATTGTGTACTGATCTTCGACACGTTATTTGACACATGCATTGTTTCAAATGGATGGGAAAATGGTTTGAAATTTAAACTGTCCAACATGGTAATGTCACGTGGCAAAGTACAAACTAATGTGTACACCATAGTGTACATGTGGCAAGGTCCTTACCGTTTGAACTTTACTATTTGTACACTGATTTTTGACATGTTGATTGAAACTTGCATTGTTGTCAAGTGTCAGTTGGATGGGAAAATTATTTGAAATTTAAACTACCCAATAGAGTAATGTCACGTGGCAAAGTGTAAACGAAAGGGTATACCATAGGGTACATGTACTAAGGTTCTTACAGATTGAACTTTGCTATTTGTACACCGATTTTTGACACATTGCTTGACACTTGTAATGTTGTCAAGTGTCAATTGGATGGAAAAACTGTTTGAAATTTAAACTGTCCAACGGGGTAATATCATGTGGCAAAGTGTAAACTAAAGTGTACACCATAGTATACATGTAGCAAGGTCCTTACCGTTTCAACTTTGCTATTCGTACACTGATTTTTGACACATTGTTTGACACTTGCATTGTTGTCAGGTGTCAATTGGATGGGAAAACTATTTTTAATTTAAATTGTCCAACAAAGTAATCTCCCTTGACAAAGTACAAAGTAAAGTGTACACCATAGTGTACATGTGGCAAGGTCCTTGCCGTTTGCTATTTGTACACTAATTTTCGACACGTTGATTGACTTACATTGTTGTCAAGTGTCAGTTGGATGGGAAAACTATTTGAAATTTAAACTGTCTAATAGAGTAATGTCACGTGGTAAAGTGTAAACTAAAGGGTACACCATTGTGTGCATGTAGCAAGGTTCTTACTGATTGAACTTTGCTATTTGTACATTGATTTTTGACACGTTGTTTGACACTTGCATTGTTGTCAGGAGTCAACTGGATGGGAAAACTATTTGAAATTTAAACTTTCCAACAGGGTAATGTCACGTGGCAAAGTGTACTCCATAGTGTACATGTAGCAAGGTCTTTACCGATTGAACTTTGCTATTCGTACACTGATTTTCTACACGTTGTTTGACACTTGCATTATTGTCAAATGTCAATTAGATGGGAAAGCTACTAGAAATTTAAACTATCCAACAGGGCAATGTTATGTGACAAAGTGTAAACTAAAGTGTACAACATAGTGTATATGTAGCAAGGTCCTTACCGATTGAACTTTGCTATTTGTACACTGATTTTTGACACATTGTCTAACACTTGCATTGTTCTCAAGTGTCAATTGGATGGAAAAACTGTTTGAAATTTAAACTTTCCAATAGGGTAATGTCACGTGGTAAAGTGTACACCAAAGTGTACATGTAGCAAGGTCTTTACCGTTTCAATTTTGTTGTTTGTACACTGATTTTTGAGACGTTGTCTGACACTTGCATTATTGTCAGGTGTCAATTGGACGGAAAAATAGTTTTAAATTTAAACTGTCCAATAAGGTAATGTCATGTTGCAAAGTGTAAATTAAAGTGTATACCATAGTGTTCAGGTGGCAAGGTCCTTACCGATTGAACTTTGCTATTTGTACGCTAATTTTTGACACGTTGTTTGACACTTGCATTGTTGTCAAGTGTCAATTGGATGTGAAAGCTGTTAGAAATTCAAATTTTCTAATAGAGTAATGTCATGTGATAAAGTATAAACTAAACTGTACACTATAGTGCACATGTGGTAAGGTTCTTTCCGATTGACCATTACAATTTGTAGACTGATTTTTAACACGTTGTTTGACTCTTGCATTACTGTCAAGTGTCATTTGGATGGGAAAAATATTTGAAATTTAAACTGTTCAATAGAGTAATGTCACGTGCCAAAGTGTAAAGTAAAGTGTATACCATAGTGTACATGTAGCAAGTGTAGAACCCCAAATAATTTTAGACACCTTAGTGGCACTAAGATATGAATATTGGATGACTAAAGTATACTTCAGATTTTTAGTCTCATTTGAGACACATTTTCAACATAGGAAACATTCAATTTGGAAAATGATATCTAAATAAAAGTTGTAGCTCTTTGAGTTAACTTTCCAACGCACTTTGAATTACCTCAATCGGATATCGAGAGAAGACGTTATGATAGAAAAACTGAAGGCTGTGCAACGTCAACCGGACTACAACCGGTCGACCGAAGCTGCCTGAAATGAAAATTCTCGTTTTTCTCTAGAATTTAAATATTTATTTTCATCAATTATTTTCTCAAAGGGCCACCCACGTTTTTGGCAATAAAAATCCCACTAAATTGAAGCATTTAACCTCAAACTTAAATGGCACCCATGTTTTCTTTCTTAAATGAAATTTAACCCTTCATTTGCTTTACGTTATGGGATTTACCTATAAATAGAGACCTCATTTCACTCATTTTTTTCTCACACCAAAAGTAAGAGCTTTTACATACTAAAGAAAGAGTTTCCAAGAGAGAAAAAGAGAGGGAGGAAAACTATTTTTCCTAGAAGTTTAAGAAGTGTTTCCAAGCATCAATTCTCAACGGTTTTCAAACATACAAAGAGTGCATTTCTTTCAATGTCCAAGTTTCATCGAAGTTTTCAATCCAAGTTTTTAAAGTTTCAAAAGCATCAATCAAGGTAGGTAGAGGTGCAATGTGTTTAATCGTGTTAAGTTATAAGTTTCGATTCATGTTAATGTTTGTATGTTAAATGGTACTCCGGTATGGCATATCCCTCTATGTTAATGGTTGTATGTCAAATGGTACTCCGGTACGGCATACCCCTCTATGTTGAAGAAATGTTCGTATGTCAAATGGTGCCCTTGGGTACGGCATACCCCTTCATGTCAAATGGTGCCTCCGGGTACGACATGTATGAAAAGTTATAAAGTTAATGTTTTGAAATGTATAGCTTGATCACGAATGCACCTATGACACCTATTGAGTTTTTCAACTCACGGGTTTAATCCCATCTCTACAGATTGAAGGAATTCTACATCGGGCATGGATGGAGGAGAAGATGGAGAGTGATGCAATGAGCCCATGGTGTGACGCCCCGAACTTAAACTTTGAGGGTCACGTACTTAACATAATAGCTTCTACCTTTGGTACATGTAAATACTCTTAAATAGAAGTATTACATGCTAGAAACTTATTTTCAATTTGATAAAATATCTCTCATAAAATTTAATGGCCGGTAGAAGTGCATGTCGACATGAAATTATAGTTTACATATACGGACTCGGCACTGCCACAGTTAGTTGGGGCACCAAGTTCGACTATTTTTATAAAATTCATCCCAACTTGGTTTTCTATGAAATTTGTGGCATTAGAAATATAATTTCAAGTAGTTTTCTGGGTTAAAATATGAAAATTTACCAAGATCATATGATATGGGCGTTTTACTGAAAACAGTGAAGTATTGCACAGGAAATCCAGATTTACCCCTCGACGTTTAAAAATTTATATCTCAGGCCGTAGAAATCCAAATTGAGTGATTCCTATGCCCATATTTAGAAAACTCAAATAGTAAAGTAGAAATATTGTCTCAAATGGATGTTTATAGAGTTGGAAATATCATTTTGAAGTTGACCCAAAAACTGTTCCGTTTCTGCCTTTTGTCACTTGCAAGGATAAGTTTTTAAAAAAAATGTCTCTTACCACAACATAGAAGATATAATTGCATAATTTACTTCCCGTACCATATTACATCATGTCTTATACATATTTTTATACAATACCATAAGAAAACATATGGAAAGCAGTCGAACAAAACATGCAAAAACAAAACTTCAATGCAAAACAACCTTGTCCCTAATCCATCATCGATTATGCCGACTGACTTCCACCAACTTCGCAATTATGGATCTAAAAATTTAGTATAGAATACTATGAGTATAAGGAATACTCAGTAAGATACCATGCTTGGATTTTAACATGTTAATACTACACAAAAGAATGCAATCAAACACATACTTGCACATTCCGGCTTGCCGGTGCCCTTCGAACTTGTCCTAAGGCATAAATAGATATCTAACTTTGTGGACTTGTCCACCACATTCATATTATGGTTTTTTATGCATAGCTTAAACATAAATTTTACCATGAAATCATACCACTTAAGCATAGAAAGTATCTTACAGTAAAACTTGAAGAAATTTCGGTTG
>NW_019227526.1:427616-472065 GCF_002742605.1 Olea europaea var. sylvestris | reverse complement strand
TTTTCTTGCTTCAACACGTTTTTAGCTTAGTGCATGAGTGTTTGATAATGATAAATGACAAGTGGTTTGATTATAGGATAATAAGTGGCCACAAATTTTAGATTTACAAAGGAAGTCTCTCATTTTCCAAATAATATAACCTAATCCCTTTAACTTTCATTATTAGCAAAGTGTATCCCAAAATTAAATTTGTATCCAACTTACATATTCAAATATTGTAGATTGTAAAATAAACCCCAACAAAATAATTTAATAATATGGTCAATTGAAGTCCTAATAAAATAATTTACTTCATTTAAATCCAAATTTGACTTACACTTTGACTGACTAATAATCACTTCATGCATACACAACATTTAGCACTTCATGCATACATTCATTAACTACCTCTAGCATTAATCACTATAAAGGTGGCACCCCCCTTTTTTTTTGGCCAATAGAATATTGAAAGTTAAATTGCTATCCTAAAAAATTTAAACGAGCAAAATAAACGAGCATAAAATTTTGAAGTATTACACATGGAAATCCGGTGAATAAGTGATTTGGATATATTTTTATGAAATGTTTTCCAATGTTATTTCTTTAAAGTTTTGAATAACGCAGAATGCGAGAACAAGTTATGTTTTCTTCAAATAAATTACATTTTGTTGTTTTGAAAAATGATTCAGTGTTTTTTTTAAAGTATTTGAAGTATTGTTATTTAAATTATTATCCAAAGATGTAAGCTTCCGCTAAAACGTATACACTTGTTACTAAACCACAGGTTAAGCTAAGTAAAGTAAGTAGCGTTCCGATCCATTAGGGGTCGGGGCATTACAGTGTGATATCGGAGTAAGGTTTAGCCGATTTTGTAGACCAAGTATTTTTTTTAAAAAACAAAAGGAAAATGAAAAGTTTAAGGTATTCCATGGCATCGTGCATCCATCCATCAATCTCATCCTATGGCCCAGGTATGTTCATGTTTAAAGTTAATGATTTTGTTTATGTTATGATGCTTTTATATGATTTAGAGATGTGTTATTTAAAGATATGTAATGGACTTGGGCAAAAGCTAAGGGCTTAAAGGGAATTGTATGATATGAAAGTTTAAATATTTGTATGTTTTCTTTAAGCAAAGAAAAAGTATGATGTATGTGAAAATGCAACAGATATGGCTCGTAGAACGGCTAGGGCATATAGAGAACCATTGAACCGTAGAATTGCTATTCATTCCTATGAAAACTATGTAACTGATCCGACCCGACCGCTTAGCGAACATGTGTATGACATCTATGAGAGATGCATGATGGCGGTTAATGCTGATATGGAGATCATGCATATTGAGGCCATAAATAACCTCATACACTCCCTCCCACCTCAATAGCGAGATATGGGAGTCACGATTAGAGATGAAATGTTAGAAGGCAACCCAAACCTGTTCGAGTTTGAGAGGTATTGCCATGCCCTAATTGATTTGTGGGATGATGTAATCCATGAGGAGCCTGAACCTTTGGCTGAGGAAGAAGATCCCGAAGAAGAACCCGAGGATGATTTAGAGAATGATCCTGAGCCTAAGCCACAGGTTGAGATGGACATAGAGTTCGGACCTGAGGTGGAAGACTCCTTCGAAGATGAAGCTCCACCAAAGAAGATCCGTAGAACTTATAGGGATTAGATTTAATTGCGCCCTATTCTAAGTGTGGAAGGACACATTGTGGCGAGTGCTTACAAGGGAAAAATGTTTGTTTCAGATGTGGCAAGCTAGAAGAAGGATGATAACAGCGACCAGAACCAGAAAGGGAAAGCACGAGTTTTTGAATTGACTCAACAGGATGAAGAGGAAAACTCTAATGTCATAGTAGGTACTCTACTGATAGCCAATGCACCTGCTTATGTATTGTTTGATTTAGGAGCTACACACTCCTTTGCTTCAACAACTTTTATGGCTAAAGCTAGTATTACCTGTGATAAGTCGGAAGGTACATTAGAAGTTAGTATTCCTTCGGGCAACCCTTTGAATACTGATAGAATAGCCAAGTTAGTAAGTATCAAATTTGAGGGAAAACTAATGGGAACGAACCTATACATGATAGAAATGAAGGATTTTGATGTAATACTAGGCATGGATTGGTTAGGTTGTAATTATGCCACCATCCGATGTAAGGAAATGGAAGTATCATTTCAGAAACTAGGAGAGGAACCATTTTCATTCCTTGGAATGAAGATGAAACCCCTTATTCGACTAGTATCGACTTTACAAGCTGAGAAGATGTTGAGAAAAGAAACATGTCAAGGATATCTAGTAAGTACCTCAGGAGGGAAATAAGAGACGATAAGGGTTGAAGATGTACCAGTAGTACGAGAATTCGTAGATGTATTTCTAGAAGATCTATTTGGTATTCCACCCGATAGACAAGTGGAATTCACCATAGACCTAATTCCCGGGGCGACACCAGTATCTAAGGCCCCATACCAAATGGCCCCAAAGGAACTACAAGAATTAAAGAAGCAGTTGCAAGAACTCCTAGATATGAGGTTCATATGACCAAGCGTATCTCCATGGGGTGCGCCAGTGTTGTTTGTAAAGAAGAAAGATGGAAGCATGAGGATGTGCATCGATTATAGGAAGATAAATCGATAACCATCAAGAATAAGTACCCACTCCCGAGGATCTGTTAGATCAACTGAAAGGAGCTAAGGTATTTTCCAAGATCGACTTACAATCGGGATACCATCAACTAAAAGTAGAGACAAACTATATACCTAAGACAACTTTTAGAACTCGATATGGACACTACGAGTTTAGGGTGATGCCATTTGGGCTAACCAATGCACCTGCAGTGTTTATGGACCTGATGAATCGAGTGTTTCATCAATACTTGGATAAGTTTGTCATAGTCTTCATCGATGACATTCTGATATATTCCAAGAGTAAAGAGCAGCATGAAGAGCACTTGAGAATAGCCTTAGATGTATTATGCAAGGAGAAGCTGTATGCCAAATTCAAGAAATGCGAGTTTTGGCTTGAACGAGTTGGATTTCTTGGACATGTAGTTACTGCCCCAAGGGATTGAAGTAGATCCAGCAAAAGTAGAAGCAGTAACCAACTGGAAAACACCAACAAATGCTGGCGAAGTACGGAGTTTTCTAAGATTGGCTGGATATTATAGGAGATTCATAGAAGGATTCTCCAAAATAGTTGGACCAATGACGCAGCTTACAAGGAAGGGATTAAAATTCCAATGGACGGAAAAATGCGAACAAAGTTTCCAAGAACTTAAGCAAAAGTTGATATCAGCACCTGTATTAACAATACCTGAAGGTACGGAAGGGTTTGTTATATACAGCAACACATCCAAGTGAGCTTGGGATGTGTACTAATGCAGAATGGAAAAGTGATAGCCAATGCTTCAAGATAATTGAAGAAACATGAGCAAAAGTACCCGACGCATGATTTAGAACTTACAGCGGTAGTACACGCTTTGAAGATATGGCGACACTACTTGTATGGATGGAAGTGTGATATCTACACAGATCACAAAAGTCTCAAGTATTTCTTCACACAGAAGGAATTGAATATGCGACAAAGACGATGGTTAGAATTGGTGAATGATTACGACTGAACTATTCACTACCATTCGGGTAAGGCTAATGTTGTGGCCGACGCTCTAAGTAGAAAATCAATGGGACAATTGACGTCACTACCCACCTCTCAAGTGGAGTTAGTCAAGGACTTGGAAAAGTTGCAGATCGAAGTGGTTACCACACCAGGACAAGTCACTGCTCGTTTAGCAGCTTTAATAATTCGACCTACTCTTATAGATCGAATTATAGAAGCACAAAATAAAGACTCATTTTTGCAGAAGATTAAGAATGAAGTTGGTATCGATAAGAAAAAGGACTTTGGAGTAGTTGAGGATCAGGCACTGATATTTAGAGGAAGAATTTGCGTGCCTAAGGATGAAGCCTTGAGAAATGAGATATTGAAAGAAGCTCATTCCACCCCGTACACCGCACATCCCGGTGGTACGAAAATGTATCGAGATCTTCGAGATACATTTTGGTGGAGAAATATGAAAAGAAGTATAGGGCTGTACGTGCAGAACTGCATGGTATGTCAACAGATTAAGGCAGAACACCAAAAACCAGCTGGATTGTTAAATCCACTAGATATACCTGAATGGAAATGGGAAAATATCAAAATGGACTTTGTGGTTGGATTCCCGAAGTCAGCAAGAGGAAATAATGCTATATGGGTAGTAGTGGACCGACTAACGAAGTCAGCTCATTTTCTTCCAGTGAAAATGACATTAAGTTTAGACCAATTGGCATAGTTGTGCATTAAAGAGGTTGTGAGATTACACGGTGTAGCTGTATCCATTGTGTCTGACAGAGACCCAAGGTTCACGTCCAAATTTTGAAAAAGTCTACAAGGAGCTATGGGAATGAAGCTGAACTTTAGTACAGCATATCATCCTCAATCCGATGGTCAGTCTGAAAGGACCATCCAAACTTTGGAAAACATGCTGAGAACATGTGTTTTGGATCTAGGAGGTAATTGGGAGTCATACTTACCTCTAGTAGAGTTCGCTTATTATAACAGTTTCCAATCAACTATTGGAATGGCACCATACAAAGCTCTCTATGGTAGAAGATGTAGATTCCCTGTTCATTGGGATGAAGTCAAAGAGAAGAGAGTTTTAGGACCAGAAATAGTTGAAAGGACGGTCGAGGTAATCGATAAGATCCGTGCAAGAATAAAGGCAACACAGGATCGACAAAAGAGCTATGCAGATACAAGGAGGAAGGATTTAGAATTCTAAGTTGGGGATAAAGTGTTTCTGAAAGTAGCACCGATGAAAGGTGTACTTAGATTTGGAATGAAAGGCAAGCTACGACCCCTGTATATCAGACCTTTTGAGATACTTGATAGAGTTGGAAATGTGGCTTACCGACTAGCTTTGCCACCTGAATTATTGGCAGTGCACAATGTGTTCCATATATCGATGATAAAGAAGTATGTACATGATCCTAATCATGTAGTGAGTTATCAAACCTTGGAAGTACAGAAAGATTTGTCATACGAGGAACTACCGATCAAGATATTGGATTGAAAAGGGCATAAACTAAGGAATAAAGAGATTCAGCTGGTTAAGATACGGTGGAATCATCACGGCGTAGAAGAAGCCACTTGGGAAAAAGAAGAAGAAGCCAAAGACAAGTATCCAACACTATTCGCCTAGTCAGAATGTAAATTTCGAGGACGAAATTTTAATTAAGGTGTGGGGGATGTAGAACCCTAAATAATTCTAGACACCTTAGTGGCACTAAGACATGAATATTGGATGACTAAAGTATACTTCAGATTTTTAGTCTCATTTGAGACCCATTTTCGACATGGGAAACATTTAATTTCGAAAATGATATCTAAATAAAAGTTGTAGCTCTTTGAGTTAGCTTTCCAACGCACTTTGAATTACCTCAATCAGATATCAAGAAAAGAAGTTATGATAGAAACATTGAAAGCTGTACAGTGTCAACTGGACTACAACCGGTCGATCGAAGCTACCTGAAATGAAAATTCTCATTTTTCTCTAGAATTTAAATATTTATTATCATCAATTATTTTCTCAAAGGGCCACCTACGTTTTTGGCAGTAAAAACCCCACTAAATTGAAGCATTTAACCTCAAACTTAAATGGCACCCATGTTTTCTCTCTTAAATGAAATTTGACCCTTCATTTGCTTTAAGTTATGGGATTTACGTATAAATAGAGACCTCATTTCACTCATTTTTTCTCACACAAAAAGCAAGAGCTTTTACATACTAAAGAAAGAGTTTCCAAGAGAGAAAAAGAGAGGGAGGAAAACTATTTTTCCTAGAAGTTTAAGAAGTGTTTCCAAGCATCAATTCTCAACGATTTTCAAACATCCAAAGAGTGCATTTCTTTCAACATCCAAGTTTCATCGAAGTTTTCAATCCAAGTTTTTAAAGTTTCAAAAGCATCAATCAAGGTAGGTAGAGGTGCAATGTGTTTAATCGTGTTAAGTTATAAGTTTCGATTCATGTTAATGTTTGTATGTTAAATGGTACTCCGGTACGGCATATCCCTCTATGTTAATGGTTGTATGTCAAATGGTACTCCGGTACGACATACCCCTCCATGTTGAAGAAATGTTCGTATGTCAAATGGTGCCCTCGGGTACGGCATACCCCTTCATGTCAAATGGTGCCTCTGGGTACGGCATGTATGAAAAGTTATAAAGTTAATGTTTTGAAATGTATAGCTTGATCACGAATGCACCTATGACACCTATTGAGTTTTTCAACTCACGGGTTTAATCCCATCTCTACAGATTGAAGGAATTCTACCTCGGGTATGGATGGAGGAGAAGATGGAGAGTAATGCAACGAGCCCATGGAAATCCGATAAGTGATTTGGATTTATTTTTATAAAATGTTTTCCAATGTTATTTCTTTAAAGTTTTGAATAACGCAAAATGTGAGAACAAGTTATGTTTTCTTCAAATAAATTACATTTTGTTGTTTTGAAAAACGATTCAGTGTTTTTGTTTATAGTATTTGAAGAATTTTTGTTTAAATTATTATCTGAAGATGTAAGCTTCCGCTAAAATGAATACACTTGTTACTAAACCACCGGTTAAGCTAAGTAAAGTAAGTAGCGTTCCGGTCCACTAGGGGTCGGGGCGTTACAGCAAGGTTCTTATCGATTGAACTTTGCTATTTGTACACTGATTTTTGACATGTTGTTTGACACTTTCATAGTTGTCAAGTGTCAATTGGATGGAAAAACTATTTGTAATTTAAACTATCCAACAGGTTAATGTCATGTGGCAAAGTGTAAACTAAAGTGTTCACCATATTATACATGTCGCAAGGTTCTTACCGATTGATCTTTGCCACTTTTACATTGATTTTTCACATGTTGTTTGACACTTGCATTATTGTCAAGTGTCAATTGGATGGGAAAACTATTTGAAATTTAAATTGTCCAATAGGGTAATGTCTCGTGGCAAAGTATAAACTAAAGTGTACACCATAGTGAACATATACAAAGGTCCTCACTGATTGAACTTTACTAATTGTATAATGATTTTTGACACATTGTTTAACACTTGCATTGTTTTCAAGTGTCAATTGGATGAGAAAATGGTTTCAAATTTAAACATCATAGTGTACATGTGGTAAGGTCCTTACCGATTGAACTTTACTATTTGTACACTGATTTTGGACACATTGATTGACACTTGCATTGTTGTCAAGTGTCAATTGGATGGGAAGACTATTTAAAATTTAAACTGTCTCATGGAGTAATGTCCCATGGAAAAGTGTAAACTAAAGTGTACACCATAGTGTATATGTAGCAAAGTTCTTACCGATTGAACTTTGCTATTTGTACTCTGATTTTTGACACATTGTTTGACACTTGCATCGTTGTCTAGTGTCAATTGGATGGGAAAACTATTTGAAATTTAAACTGTCCAATAGTGTAATGTCACGTGGCATAGTGTAATTTAAATTGTACACCATAATGTACATGTAGCAAGGTCCTTGCTATTTCAACTTTGCTATTCATACACTAATTTTTGACACGTTGTTTGACACTCGCATTGTTGTCAGGTGTCAATTGGATGGGAAAACTATTTTAAATTTAAACTATCCAACAGGGCAATGTCACATGGCAAAGCTTAAAGTAAAGTGTACACCATAGTGTGGCAAGGTCCTTACCTATTGAACTTTGCTATTTATACACTGATTTTTGACACGTTGTTTGACACTTGCATTATTGTCAAGTGTCAATTGGATGGGAAAACTGTTTCAAATTTAAATTGTCCAATAGAGTAATGTCATGTGGCAAAGTGTAAACTAAAGTGTACACCATAGTGTACATGTGACAAGGTTCTTATCGATTGAACTTTGTAATTTGTACACTGATTTTTGACATGTTGTTTGACACTTGCATTATTGTCAGTTGTCAATTGGATGGAAAAACTGTTTGAAATTTAAATTGTTCAATAGAGTAATGTCACGTGCCAATGTGTAAAGTAAAATGTACACCATATTGTTTATGTAGGATGGTTCTTATAGATTGAAGTTTGCTTTTTGTACACTGATTTTGATACGTTACTTGACACTTGTATTGTTGTCAAGTGTCAATTGGATAGAAAAACTATTTATAATTTAAACTGTCCAACAGGGTAATATCATGCGGCAAAGTATAAATTAAAGTTTACACCATGGTGTACATGTCACAAGGTTCTTACCGATTGATCTTTGCTATTTGTAAACTGATTTTTGACTTGTTGTTTGACACTTACATTGTTGTCAAGTGTCAATTGGATGGCAAAACTATTTAAAATTTAAACCGTCCGATAGGGTAATGTCTCATGGCAAAGTGTAAACTAAAGTGTATACCATAGTGTACATAAAGCAAGGTCCTTACCGATTGAACTTTACTAATTGTATACTGATTTTCGACACTTTGTTTGACACTTGCATTGTTTTCAAGTGTCAATTGGATGGGAAAATGGTTTGACATTTAAACTGTCGAACATGGTAATGCCACGTGGCAATGTGCAAACTAAAGTATACACCATAGTGTACATGTGGTAAGGTCCTTACCGATTGAACTTTGCTATTTGTACACTAATTTTCGACATGTTGATTGACACTTGCATTGTTGTCAAGTGTCAATTGGATGGGAAAACTATTTGAAATTTAAACTGTCCAATAGAGTAATTGTAACGCCCCGACTCCTAGTGGACCGGAACACTACTTACTTTACTTAGCTTAACCGGTGGTTTAGTAACAAGTGTATACGTTTTAGTGGAAGCTTACATCTTCAGATAATAATTTAAATAAAAATACTTCAAATACTTTAAACAAAAACACTGAATCATTTTCAAAACAACAAAATGTAATTTATTTGAAGATACATGACTTGTTCTTGCATTTTGCGTTATTCAAAACTTTAAAGAAATAACATTGGAAAACATTTTATAAAAATAAATCCAAATCACTTATCGGATTTCCATGGGCTCGTTGCATTACTCTCCATCTTCTCCTCCATCCATACCCGAGGTAGAATTCCTCCAATCTGTAGAGATGGGATTAAACCCGTGAGTTGAAAAACTCAATAGGTGTCATAGGTGCATTCGTGATCAAGCTATACATTTCAAAACATTAACTTTATAACTTTTCATACATGCCGTACCCGGAGGCACCATTTGACATGAAGGGGTATGCTGTACCCGAGGGCACCATTTGACATACGAACATTTCTTCAACATAGAGGGGTATGCCGTACCGGAGTACCATTTGATATACGAACATCTCTTCAACATAGAGGGGTATGCCGTACCGGAGTACCATTTGACATACAAACATTAACATGAATCGAAACTTATAACTTAACACTATTAAACACATTGCAACTTTACATACCTTGATTGATGCTTTTGAAACTTTGAAAACTTGGATTGAAAACTTCGATGAAACTTGGACGTTGAAAGAAATGCACTCCTTGGATGTTTGAAAATCGTTAAGAATTGATGCTTGAAAACACTTCTTAAACTTCTAGGAAAAATAGTTTTCCTCCCTCTCTTTTTCTCTCTTGGAAACTCTTTCTTTAGTATGTAAAAGCTCTTGCTTTTGGTGTGAGAAAAATGAGTGAAATGAGGTCTCTATTTATACGTAAATATCCCATAACTTAAAGCAAATGAAGGGTCAAATTTCATTTAAGAGAGAAAATATGGGTGTCATTTAAGTTTGAGGTTAAATGCTTCAATTTAGCGGGGTTTTTATTACCAAAAACGTGGGTAGCCCTTTGAGAAAATAATTGATGAAAATAAATATTTAAATTCTAGAGAAAAACGAGAATTTTCATTTCAGGCAGTTTCGGTCGACCGGTTGTAGTCCGGTTGACACTGTATAGCTTTCAGTGTTTCTATCATAACTTCTTTTCCTGATATCCGACTGAGGTAATTCAAAGTGCGTTGGAAAGAAAACTCAAAGAGCTACAACTTTTGTTTAGATATCATTTTCCAAATCGAATGTTTCCTATGTCGAAAATGGGTCTCAAATGAGACTAAAAATTTGAAGTATACTTTAGTCATCCAATATTCATGTCGTAGTGCCACTAAGGTGTCTAGAATTATTTGGGGTTCTACATTCCCCACACCTTAATTAAAATTTCGTCCTCGAAATTTACCTTCTGATTGGGCCAATAGTGTTGGATACTTGTCTTTGGCTTCTTCTTCTTTTTTCCAAGTGGCTTCTTCTACGCCATGATGATTCCATTGTATCTTAACCAGTTGAATCTCTTTATTCCTTAGTTTATGCACTTTTCAATCCAATATCTTGATCGATAGTTCCTCGTACGATAAAATCTTTTTGTACCTCCAAGGTTTGATAACTCACTACATGATTAGGATCATGTACATATTTCTTTATCATCGATATATGGAAGACATTGTGCACTATCGATAATTCAGGTGGTAAAGCTAGTCGGTAAGCCACATTTCTGACTCTATCAAGTATCTCGAAAGGTTCGATATCCCAAGGTCGTAGCTTGCCTTTCTTTCCAAATCTAATTACACCTTTCATCGGTGCTACTTTCAGAAACACTTTATCCCCAACTTGGAATTCTAAATCCTTCCTCCTTGTATCTGCATAGCTCTTTTGTCGATCCTGTGCTGCCTTTATTCTTGCATGGATCTTATCGATTACCTCGACCACCCTTTCAACTATTTCTAGTCCTAAAACTCTCTTCTCTCCGACTTCATCCCAATGAATAGGGGATCTACATCTTCTACCATAGGGAGCTTCGTACGGTGCCATTCTAATAGTTGCTTGGAAACTGTTATTATAAATGAACTCTACTAGAGGTAAGTATGACTCCCAATTACCTCCTAGATCTAAAACACACTTTCTCAGCATGTCTTCCAAAGTTTGGATGGTCCTTTCAGACTGACCATCGGACTGAGGGTGATATGCTGTACTAAAGTTCTGCTTCGTTCCTATAGCTCCTTGTAGACTTTTCCAAAATTTGGACATGAACCTAGGTCTCTGTCAGACACAATGGTTACAGGTACACCGTGTAATCTCACAACCTCTTTAATGTACAATTGTGCCAATTAGTCTAGACTAAATGTCATTTTCACTGGAAGAAAATGAGCTGACTTCGTTAATCGATCCACTACTACCCATATAGCATTATTTCCTCTTGCTGACTTTGGGAATCCAACCACAAAGTCCATCGTGATATTTTCCCATTTCCATTCAGGTATATCTAGTGGATTTGACAATCTAGAAGGTTTTTGGTGTTCTGCCTTAACCTGTTGACATACCATGCACTTCTGCACATACAGCCCTATACTTCTTTTCATATTTCTCCACCAAAATGTATCTCGAAGATCTCGATACATTTTTGTACCACTGGGATGTGAGGTGTACGGGGTGGAATGAGCTTCTTTCAATATCTCGTTTCTTAAGGCTTCATTCTTAGGCACGCAAATTCTTCCTCTAAATATAAGTGCCTGATCCTCAGCTACTCCAAAGTCCTTTTTCTTATCGATACCAACTTCACTCTTAATCTTCTGCAAAAATGAGTCTTTATTTTATGCTTCTATAATTCGATCTCTAAGAGTAGGTCGAATTATTAAAGCTGCTAGACGAGCAGTGACTTGTCTTGGTGTGGTAACCACTTCGATCTTCAACTTTTCCAAGTCCTTGACTAACTCCACTTGAGAGGTGGGTAGTGACGTCAATTGTCCCATTGATTTTCTACTTAGAGCGTCGGCCACAACATTAGCCTTACTCGGATGGTAGTGAATAGTGCAGTCGTAATCATTCACCGATTCCAACCATCGTCTTTATCGCATATTCAATTCCTTCCGTGTGAAGAAATACTTGAGACTTTTGTGATCTATGTAGATATCATACTTCCGCCCATACAAGTAGTGTCGCCATATCTTCAAAGCGTGTACTACCGCTGCAAGTTCTAAATCATGCGTCGAGTAGTTCTGCTCATGTTTCTTCAATTATCTTGAAGCATAGGCTATCACTTTTTCATTCTGCATTAGTACACATCCCAATCCTCGCTTGGATGCGTCGCTGTATATAACAAACCCTTCCATACCTTCAGGTATTGTTAATACAGGTGCTGATATCAACTTCTGCTTAGGTTCTTGTAAACTTTGTTCACATTTTTTCGTCCATTGGAATTTTACTCCCTTCCTTGTAAGCTGCGTCATTGGTTCAGCTATTTTGGAGAATCCTTCTATGAATCTCCTATAATATCTAGCCAATCCTAGAAAACTTCGTACTTCACCAACATTTGTTGGTACTTTCCAGTTGGTTACTGCTTCTACTTTTGCTGGATCTACGTCAATCCCTTGGGCAGTAACTACATGTCCAAGAAATCCAACTCATTCAAGCGAAAACTCACACTTCTTGAATTTGGCATACAGCTTCTCCTTGCATAATACCTCTAAGGCTATTCTCAAGTGCTTTTCATGTTGCTCCTTACTCTTGGAATATATCAGAATGTCATCGATGAAGACTATGACAAACTTATCCAAGTATTGATGAAACACTCGATTCATCCGATCCATGAACACTGTAGATGCATTGGTTAGCCCAAACAGCATCATCATAAACTCGTAGTGTCCATATCGAGTTCTAAAAGTTATCTTAGGTATATCCTCTGTCTCTACTTTCAGTTCATGATATCCCGATCGTAAGTCAATCTTGGAAAATACCTTAGCTCCTTTCGGTTGATCTAACAGATCCTCGATCCTCGGGAGTGGGTACTTATTCTCGATGGTTAATTGATTTATCTCCCTATAATCGATGCACATCCTCATGCTTCCATCTTTCTTCTTTACAAGCAACACTGGTGCACCCCATGGAGATACGCTTGGTCATATGAAGCCCATATCTAGGAGTTCTTGCAATTGCTTCTTTAATTCTTGTAGTTCCTTTGGGGCTATTTGGTATGGGGCCTTAGATACTGGTGTCATCCCGAGAATTAGGTCTATGATGAATTCCACTTGTCTATCAGGTGGAATACAAGATAGATCTTCTGGAAACACATCTATGAATTCCCGTACTACTGGTACATCTTCAACCCTTATCGTCTCTTGTTTCCCTCCTGAGATACTTACTAGATATCCTTGACATGTTTCTTTTCTTAACATCTTCTCAGCTTGTAAAGTCGATACTAGTCGAATAAGGGGTTTCGTCTTCATTCCAAGGAACGAAAATGGTTCCTCTCCTGGTTTCTGAAATGATTCTTCCATTTCCTTACATCGGATGGTGGCGTAATTACAATCTAACCAATCCATGCCTAGTATTACATCAAAATCCTTCATTTCTATAATGTATAGGTTCTCTTCCATTATTTTCCCCTCAACTTTGATACTTACTGACTTGGCTATTCTATTAGTATTTAAAGGGTTGCCCAAAGGAATACTAACTTCTAATGTGCCATCCAACTTATCACAGGTAATACTAGATTTAGTCATAAAAGTTGTTGAAGCAAAGGAATGTGTAGCTCCTGAATCAAACAATACATAAGCAGGTGTATTGGCTATCAGTAGAGTACCCGCTATGACATTAGAGTTTTCCTCTGCATCCTGTTGAGTCAATGCAAAAACTCGTGCTTTCCCTTTCTGGTTCTGGTAGCTATTATCATCCTTCTTCTGGGTATGTGTGGAACAATCCCTAATGATATGTCCTGGCTTGCCACATCGAAAACAGATATTTTTCCCTTGTAAGCACTTGCCACGATGTGTCCTTCCACACTTAGAACAGGACGCAATAACCGGCACAATGTTTTTCCTGGCATTGGCTCTGCCATTAGCTTTCTTATTCTGCCACTTACCTTTTCCCTTGTCTTGGCCATTCCATTTCCTCTTTCCCATGTTACCATTGTCTGGTTGATTGAACAGTTGACCATGTTGTTCAGCGCTAGTCTTCTGGTACCAAATAGCATGAGCTCTTTCCAGCATTTCACGGTATGTGGTGAAGCGATGGGACATAAATATCATGCTTATATCCGAGTTCAGCCCATGTCCAAGCGAGGATTAGGATGTGTACTAATGCAGAATGGAAAAGTGATAGCCTATGCTTCAAGACAATTGAAGAAACATGAGTAGAACTACCCGACGCATGATTTAGAACTTGCAGCGGTAGTACACGCTTTGAAGATATGGTGACACTACTTGTATGGACAGAAGTGTGATATCTACATATATTGCAAAAGTCTAAAGTATTTCTTCACACAGAAGGAATTGAATATGCGACAAAGACGATGGTTGGAATTGGTGAACCATTACGACTGCACTATTCACTACCATCCGGGTAAGGCTAATGTTGTGGCCGACGCTCTAAGTAGAAAATCAATGGGACAATTGACATCACTACACACCTCTCAAGTGGAGTTAGTCAAGCACTTGGAAAAGTTGCAGATCGAAGTGGTTACCACACCAGGACAAGTCACTACTCCTCTAGCAGCTTTAATAGTTCGACCTACTCTTATAGATCGAAATATAGAAGCACAAAATAAAGACTCATTTTTGCAGAAGATTAAGAATGAAGTTGGTACGAATAAGAAAAAGGACTTTGGAGTAGCTGAGGATCAGACACTGATATTTAGAGGAAGAATTTGTGTGCCAAAGGATGAAGCATTGAGAAACGAGATATTGAAAGAAGCTCATTTCACCCCGTACAACGCACATCCCGGTGGTACGAAAATGTATCGAGATCTTCGAGATACATTTTGGTGGAGAAATATGAAAAGAAGTATAGGGCTGTACGTGCAGAACTGCATGGTATGTCAATAGGTTAAGGTAGAACAACAAAAACCAGCTGGATTGTTAAATCCACTAGATATATCTGAATGGAAATGGGAAAATATCATGATGGACTTTGTGGTTGGATTCCTGAAGTCAGCAAGAAGAAATAATGCTATATGGGTAGTAGTGGATTGACTAACGAAGTCAGCTCATTTTCTTCCAGTGAAAATGAATTCAGTTTTGACCAATTGGCATAGTTGTACATTAAAGGGGTTGTGAGATTACACAGTGTACCTGTATCCATTGTGTCGGACAGAGACCCAAGGTTTACGTCCAAATTTTAGAAAAGTCTACAAGGAGCTATGGAAATGAAGCTGAACTTTAGTACAGCATATCACCCTAAGTCCGATGGTCAGTCTGGAAAGACCATCTAAACTTTGAAGGACATGCTGAGAACGTGTGTTTTGGATCTTAGAGGTAATTGGGAGTCATACTAACCTCTAGTAGAGTTCGCTTATAATAACAGTTTCCAAGCAACAATTGGAATGGCACCATATGAAGCTCTCTATGGTAGAAGATGTAAATCCCCTATTCATTGGGATGAAGTCGGAGAGAAGAGAGTTTTAGGACCAAAAATAGTTGAAAGGACGATCGTGGTAATCGATAAGATCCGTGCAAGAATAAAGGCAGCACATGATCGACAAAAGACCTATACAAATACAAGGAGGAAGGATTTAGAATTCCAACTTGGGGATAAAGTGTTTCTGAAAGTAGCACCGATGAAAGGTGTAATTAGATTTGGAAAGAAAGGCAAGGTACGACCTCGGTATATCGGACCTTTCGAGATACTTGATAGAGTCGAAAGTGTGGCTTACCGACTAGCTTTGCCACCTGAATTATCGGCAGTGCACAATGTGTTCCATATATCGACGATAAAGAAGTATGTACACGATCCTAATCATGCAGTGAGTTATCAAACCTTGGAGGTACTGAAAGATTTGTCGTACGAGGAACTACCGATCAAGATATTGGATCGAAAAGTGCATAAACTAAGGAATAAGGAGATTCAGCTGGTTAAGATACAACGGAATCATAACGACGTAGAAGAAGCCACTTGGGAAAAAGAAGAAGAAGCCAAAGACAAGTATCCAAGACTATTCACCCAATCAGAAGGTAAATTTCGAGGACGAAATTTTAATTAAGGTGTGGGGGATGTAGAACCCCAAATAATTCTAGATACCTTAGTGGCACTAAGACATAAATATTGGATGACTAAAGTATACTTCAGATTTTTAGTCTCATTTGAGACCCATTTTAGACATAGGAAACATTTGATTGGAAAATGATATCTAAATAAATGTTGTAACTCTTTGAGTTAGCTTTCCAACGCACTTTGAATTACCTCAATCGGATATCAGGAGAAGAAGTTATGATAGAAACACTGAAGGCTGTGTAGTGTCAACCGGACTACAACCGGTCGACCGAAACTGCCTAAAATTAAAATTCTCGTTTTTCTCTAAAATTTAAATATTTATTTTCATCAATTATTTTCTTAAAGGGCCACCAAAAACCCCACTAAATTGAAGCATTTAACCGCAAACTTAAATGGCACTCATGTTTTCTCTCTTAAATGAAATTTGACCCTTCATTTGCTTTAAGTTATGGCATATTTACCTATAAATAGAGGTCTCATTTCACTCATTTTTTCTCACACCAAAAGCAAGAGCTTTTACATACTAAAGAAAGAGTTTCCAAGAGCGAAAAAGAGATGTAGGAAAACTATTTTTCCTAGAAGTTTAAGAAGTGTTTTCAAGCATTTTTCATAGAAGTTTTGGGTGCTATCAAGGAGTGTCTTCAAGCATCAATTCTCAACGGTTTTCAAACATCCAAGGAGTGCATTTCTTTCAACGTCCAAGTTTCATCGAAGTTTTCAATCCAAGTTTTCAAAGTTTCAAAAACATTAATCAAGGTAGGTAGAGGTGCAATGTGTTTAATCATGTTAAGTTATAAGTTTCGATTCATGTTAATGTTTGTATGTCAAATGGTACTCCGGTACGGCATATCCCTCTATGTTAATGGTTGTATGTCTAATGGTACTCTGGTACGGCATGCCCCTCTATGTTGAAGAAATGTTCGTATGTCAAATGATGCCCTCGGGTACGGCATACCCCTTCATGTCAAATGGTGCCTTCGGGTACGGCATGTATGAAAAGTTATAAAGTTAATGTTTTGAAATATATAGCTTGATCACAAATGCACCTATGACACCTATTGAGTTTTTCAACTCACGGGTCTAATCCCATCTCTACAGATCGAATGAATTCGACCTCGGCCATAGATGGAGGAGAAGATGGAGAGTGATGCAACGAGCCCATGGAAATCCGGTGAATAAGTGATCTGGATTTATTTTTATAAAATATTTTCTAATGTTATTTCTTTAAAGTTTTGAATAACGCAGAATGAGAGAACAAGTTATGTTTTCTTCAAATAAATTACATTTTGTTGTTTTGAAAAATGATTCAGTGTTTTTGTTTATAGTATTTGAAGAATTTTTGTTTAAATTATTATTCGAAGATGTAAGCTTCCGCTAAAATGTATACACTTGTTACTAAACCACCGCTTAAGCTAAGTAAAGTAAGTAGCGTTCCAGCCCACTAGGGGTCGGAGCGTTACATAAATTGTCCAATAGAGTAATGTCACCTGGTAAAGTGTAAACTAAATTGTACACCATAGTGTACATGTAGCAAGGTTCTTACCGATTGAACTTTGCTATTTGTACACAGATTTTTGACACGTTGTTTGACACTTGCATTGTTATCAAGTTTCAACATGATGGCAAAACTGTTAGAAATTTACACTGTCCAACAAGGTAATGTCAGTAAACTAAAGTGTACACCATAGTGTACATGTTGCAAGATTTTTACCGATTGAACTTTGCTCTTTGTACATTGAGTTTTAACACGTTGTTTGACATTTACATTGTTGTCAAGTGTCAACTGGAAGGGAAAACTATTTGAAATTTACATTGTCCGACAGGGTAATGTCACTTGGCAAAGTTTAAACTAAAGTGTACAATATAGTGTACATGTAGCAGGATCCTTCCCGATTGAACTTTGCTATTTGTACACTGATTTTCGACACGTTGTTTGACACTTGAATTGTTGTCAAGTCACAATTGGATGGGAAATCTGTTTGAAATTTAAACTATCCAGCAGGGTAATGTCACGTTGTAAAGTGTAAACTAAAGTGTACACCGTAGTGTACATGTAGCAAGGTCCTCACCAATTGAACTTTGTCATTAGTACACCGATTTTTGACACGTTGTCAGACACTTGCATCGTTGTCAAGTGTCAATTGGATGGAAAAACTATTTAAAATTTAAACTGTCCAATAGAGTAATGTCATGTGGAAAATTCTAAACTAAAGTGTCCACCATAGTGTACATGTAGCAAGGTTCTTACCAATCGAACTTTGCAATTTGTACACTAAGTTTTGACACGTTGTTTGACATTTGCATTGTTGTCAAGTGTCAACTGGAAGGGAAAACTATTTGAAATTTACATTGTCCAACAAGGTAATATCACGTGGTAAAGTGTAAACCTAAAGTGTACAACATAGTGTACATGTAGTAGGGTCCTTCCCGATTGAACTTCGCAATTCGTACACTGATTTTCGACAAGTTGTTTAACACTTGCATTGTTTTCAAATTCAATTGGATGGGAAACTATTTGAAATTTAAAATGTCCAACAGGGTAATGCCACTTTACAAAGTGTAAATTAAAGTGTATACCACCATATACCGTGGCAAGGTCCTTACCGATTGAACTTTACTATTTGTACACTGATTTTTGATACATTTTCTGACACTTGCATTGTTGTCAAGTGTCAATTGGACGGTAAAAGTGTTTGAAATTTAAACTTTCCAACAGGGTAATATCACCTAGCAAAGTGTAAACTAAAGAGTACACCATAGTGTACATATAGCAAGGTCCTTACGGATTGAACTTTACCATTAGTACATTGATTTTTGACATGTTGTTTGACACTTGCATTATTGTCAAGTGTCAATTGGATGGGAAAATTGTTTGAAATTTAAACTGTCCAATAAAGTAATGTCATGTGCCAAATTGTAAACTAAAGTGTTCCCCATAGTGTACATGTAGCAAGGTTTTTACCGACTGAACTTTGCTATTTGTACACAGAGTTTTGACATGTTGTTTGAGATTTGCATTGTTGTCAAGTGTCAACTGGATGGGAAAACTATTTGAAATTTACGCTATCCAACTGGGTAATGTCACATGGCTAAAGTGTATAATAAAGTGTACGTCATAGTGTACATGTAGCAGGGTCCTTACCGACTGAACTTTACTATTTTTACAGTGAATGCTGACACGTTGTCTGACACTTATATTATTGTCAAGTGTCAATTGGATGGGAAAACTATTTGAAATTTAAACTGTCCAACAGGGTAATGTCACGTGGGAAGGTGTAAACTAAGGTGTACACCATAGTGTACATGTAGCAGAGTCCTTCCCGATTGAACTTTGTTATTCGTACACTGATTTTCGACACGCTGTTTGACACTTGCATTGGTGTCAAGTGTCAATTGGATTGAAAGTTGTTTGAAATTTAAAATGTCCAACAGGGCAATGTCACTTTGCAAAGTGTAAACTAAAGTGTACACTATCATGTACATGTGGCAAGATCCTTACCGATTGAACTTTACTATTTGTACACTGATTTTTGACACGTTGTCTGACACGTGCATTATTGTCAAGTTTTAATTGCATGGTAAAAGTGTTTGAAATTTAAACTTTCCAACAGGGTAATATCACATGGTAAAGTGTAAACTAAAGTGTATACCATAGTGTACATGTAGCATGGTCCTTATGGATTGAACTTTACCATTAGTACATTGATTTTCGACATGTTGTTTGACACTTACATTATTGTCAAGTGTCAATTGGATGGAAAAATTGTTTGAAATTTAAACTGTCCAATAGAGTAATGTCATGTGCCAAATTGTAAACTAAAGTGTTCGCCATAGTATACATGTAGCAAGGTTTTTACCGATTGAACTTTTCTATTTGTACACTGAGTTTTAACATGTTGTTTGACATTTGCATTGTTGTCAAGTATCAACTGGAAGGGAAAACTAGTTGAAAGTTACACTGTCCAATGGGGTAATGTCAGATGGCTAAAGTATAAATTAATGTGTACGTCATAGTGTACATGTAGCAGGGTCCTTACCAATTGAACTTTGCTATTTGTATAGTGATTGCTGACACGTTGTCTGACACTTACATTGTTGTCAAGTGTCAATTGGATGGGAAAACTATTTAAAATTTAAACTGTCCAATAGGGTAATGTCACGTGGCAAGGTGTAAACTCAAGGGTATACCATAGTGTACATGTAGCAGAGTCCTTCCCGATTGAACTTTGCTATTCACACGCTGATTTTCGGTACGTTGTTTTGCAGTTATATTGTTGTCAAGTGTCAAAACTATCCAACAGGGTAATGTCATGTGGCAAAATGTAAACCAAAGTGTACACAATAGTCTTCATGTGACCAGGTCCTTACCGATTGAACTTTGCTATTTGTACACTGATTTTTGACATGTTATTTGACACTTGTCATTGTTTTCAAGTGTTAATTGGATAGGAAAACTGTTTGATATTTAATCTATCCAATAGAGTAATGTCACGTGACGAATTGTAAACTAAAGAGTATACCATAGTGTACATCTTGCCAGGTTCTTACCAATTGAACTTTTCTATTCGTACACTTATTTTTTACACATTTGAAAATTGCATTGTTGTCAAATGTCAATTGGATGGGAAAACTGTTTGAAATTTAAACTGTCTAACAGGGTAATGTCTCATGGTAAAGTGTTAACTAAAGTGTACACCATAGTTTATAGAAAAACTGTTTGAAATTTAAACTGTCCAATAGAGTAATGTCATGTGGCAAGGTGTAAACTAAAGTTACACCATAGTGTACATGTAGCAATGTTCTTATGGATAGAACTCTGCTATTTGTACACTGATTTTTGACACGTTGCCTGACACTTTCATTGTTGTCAAGTGTCAATTGGATGGAGAAATTGTTTGAAATTTAAATTGTCCATCAGGGTAATGTCACGTGGCAAAGTGTAAACAAAAGTGGACACCATAGTGTACATATAGCAAGTTCCTTACCGATTGAACTTTGCTATTTGTACATTGAGTTTTGACAAGTTGCTTGACATTTGCATTGTTGTCAAGTGTCAACTGGAAGGGAAAACTATTTGAAATTTACACTATCCAACAGGGTAATGTCATGTGGCAAATTGTAAACTAAAGTGCACAACTAGTGTACATGTAGCAAGGCCCTTCACGATTGAACTTTGCTATTCGTACACTGATTTTCGACACGTTGTTTAACACTTGTATTGTTGTGAAGTGTCAATTGGATGGGAAAACTATTTTAAATTTAAACTATCCAACTGGGTAATGTCACATGACAAAGTGTAAACTAAAGTGTATACTAGAGTGTATATGTGACAAGGTTCTTACCGATTGAACTTTGCAATTTGTACACTGATTTTTGACACGTTGTTTGATACTTGCATTATTTTCAATTGTCAATTGGATGAGAAAACTATTTGAAATTTAAATTGTTCAATAGAGTAATCTCACGTGCCAATGTGTAAAGTGAAGTTTACAACATAGTGTACATGTAGCAAGGTTCTTATCGATTGAACTTTGCTATTTGCACACTGATTTTTGACACGTTGTTTGACACTTGCATTGTTGTCAAGTGTCAATTGGATGGGAAAGCTGTTTATAATTTAAGCTATCCAATAGGGTAATGTCACGTGGCAAAGTGTAAACTAAAGTGTACATCATAGTACACATGTAGCAAGGTTCATATTGATTGAACTTTGCTATTTGTACACTGATTTTTGACACGTTGTTTGACACATGCATTATTGTCAAGTGTGAATTGGATGGGAAAACTAGTTATAATTTAATCTGTACAATAGGGTAATGTCACGTGACAATGTGTAAATTAAATTGTACACCATAGTGTACATGTGGCAAGGTCCTTACCAATTGAACTTTGCTATTTGTACACTAATTTTGGACATGTTGATTGACACTTGCATTGTTGTCAAGTGTCAATTGGATGGGAAAACTATTTAAAATTTAAACAGTCCAATAGAGTAATGTCACGTGGAAAAGTGTAAACTAAATTCTATACTATAGTGTACATGTAGCAAGGTTCTTATCGATTGAACTTTGCTATTTGTACACTGATCTTCAGCACATTGTTTGACACTTGCATTGTCGTCAAATGTCAACTTAAGGGGAAAATTGGTAGAAATTTACACTGTCCAATAGGGTAATGTCATGTGGCTAAAGAGTAAGCTATAGTGTAAACCATAGTGTACTTGATGCAAGGTCCTTATCGATTGAACTTTACTATTTGTACACTGATTTTTGACACGTTGTCTGATACTTGCATTGTTGTCAAGTGTCAATTGGATGGGAAAATTTTTTGAAATTTAAACTGTCCGACAGGATAATGTCACATGGCTAAGTGTAAACTAAATTGTACACCATAGTGTACATGTAGCAAGGTTCTTACCGATTGAACTTTGCTATTTGTACACTAATTTTGACACAGTGTTTGACACTTGGATTGTTATCAAGTGTCAACTGGATGGGAAAACTGTTTGAAATTTACACCGTCCAATAAGGTAATGTCATGTGGCTAAAGTGTACGCCATAGTGTACATGTAGCAGGGTCCTTACCGATTGAACTTTACTATTTATACACTGATTTTCGACACGTTGATTGATACTTACATTGTTGTCAAGTGTCAATTGGATGGGAAAACTGTTTGAAATTTAAAATGTCCAACAGGGTAATGTCACTTTGCAAAGTATAAACTAACGTGTAAACCATCATGTACATGTGGCATGGTCCTCACCGATTGAACTTTACTGCTTGTACACTGATTTTTGACACGTTGTCTGACACTTGCATTGTTGTAAAGTGTCAATTGGATGGGAAAACTATTTGAAATTTAAACTTTCCAACAGAGTAATTTCACATGGAAAAGTCTAAATTAAAGTGTACACCATAGTGCACATGTAGCAAGGTCCTTACCGATTGAACTTTGCCATTCGCACATTAATTTCTGACATGTTGTTTGACACTTGCATTATTGTCAAGTGTCAATTGGATGGGAAAACAATTTGAAATTTAAACTGTCCAATAGAGCAATGTCACGTGCCAAATTGTAAACTACAGTGTTCACCATAGTGTACATGTGGCAAGGTTTTTACCGATTGAACTTTGTTATTTGTACACTGAGTTTTGACACATTCTTTGACATTTGCATTCTTGTCAAGTGTCAACCGGAAGGGAAAACTATTTGAAATTTACACTATCCAAATGTGTAATTTCACATGGGTAAAGTGTACATCATAGTGTACATCTAGCGGGGTCCTTATCGATTGAACTTTGCTATTTGTACAGTGATTGCTGACACGTTGTCTGACACTTACATTATTGTTAAGTGTCAATTGGATGGGAAAATTGCTTTAAATTTAAACTGTCCAACCGGATAATGTCACGTGGCAAGGTGTAAATTAAAGTGTACACCATAGTGTGCATGTAGCAGATTCCTTCCCGATTGAACTTTGCTATTCGTACATTGATTTTCGACATGTTGTTTGACACTTACATTGTTGTCAAGTGTCAATTCGATGGGAAAATTGTTTTAAATTTAAACTATCCAACAGGACAATGTCACGTGGTAAAATGTAAACTAAAGTGTACACCATAGTGTTCATGTGGCCAGGTTCTTACCGATTGAACTTTGCTATTTGTACACTGATTTTTGACATGTTTTCATGTTTTCTGACACTTTCATTATTGTCAAGTGTCAATTGGATGGAAAACCTATTTGAAATTTAAATTGTCCATCAGGGTAATGTCACGTGGCAAAGTGTAAGCAAAAGTGGACATGTAGCAAGGTCCTTATTGATTGAACTTTGCTATTTATACGCTGAGTTTTGACAAGTTGTTTGACATTTGCATTGTTGTCAAGTGTCAACTGGAAGGGAAAACCGTTTGAAATTTACACTGTCCAACAGGGTAATGTCACGTGGCAAATTGAAAACTAAAGTGCACAACATAGTGTATGGGAAAAATGTTTGAAATTTAAAATGTCCAATAGAGTAATGTCACGTGGCAAGGTTTAAACTAAAGTGTACACCATAGTGTACACGTAGCAAGGTTCTTATCGATATAACTTTGCTATTTGCACACTGATTTTTGACACGTTGTCTAACACTTCCTTTGTTGTCAAGTGTCAATTAGATGGAGAAACTATTTTAAATTTAAACTTTCCATCAGGGTAATGTCACGTGGCAAAGTGTAAACAAAAGTGTACACCATATTGTTCATGTAGCAAGGTCCTTACCGATCGAACTTTGCTATTTGTACACTGAGTTTTGACAAGTTGTTTGACATTTGCATTGTTTTCAAGTGTCAACTGGAAGGGAAAACTATTTGAAATTTACACTGTCCAACAGGGTAATGTCATGTGGCAAATTGTAAACTAAAGTGTTCACCATAGTGTACATGTGGCAAGTTTTTTACCGATTGAACTTTGCTATTTGTACACTGAGTTTTGACACGTTCTTTGACATTTGCATTGTTGTCAAGTGCCAACTGGAAGGGAAAAACTAGGTAATGTCACATGGGTAAAGTGTAAATTAAAGTGTACATGTAGCAGGGTCCTTACCGATTGAACTTTGCTATTTGTACAATGATTGTTGACATGTTGTCTGACACTTACATTGTTGTCAAGTGTCAATTGGATGACAAAATTGTTTGAAATTTAAACTGTCCAACAGGGTAATGTCACGTGGCAAGGTGTAAACTAAAGTGTACACCATAGTGCACAAGTAGCAGATTCCTTCCCGATTGAACTTTACCATTAGTACATTGATTTTTGACATGTTGTTTGACACTTGCATTATTGTCAGGTGTCAATTGGATGGGGAAATTGTTTGAAATTTAAACTGTCCAATAAAGTAATGTCAGGTGCCAAATTGTAAACTAAAGTGTTCCCCATAGTGTAACTGTAGCAAGGTTTTTACCGATTAAACTTTGCTATTTGTACACAGAGTTTTGACACGTTGTTTGAGATTTACATTGTTGTCAAGTGTCAACTACATGGGAAAACTATTTGAAATTTACGCTATCCAACTGGGTAACGTCATATGGCTAAAGTATATAGTAAAGTGTACGTCACAGTGTACGTCACAGTGTACATGTAGCAAGGTCCTTACCGACTGAACTTTGCTATTTGTACAGTGATTGTTGACACGTTGTCTGACACTTATATTATTGTCAAGTGTCAATTGGATGGCAAAATTGTTTGAAATTTAAACTGTCCAACAGGGTAATGTCACGTGGCAAGGTGTAAACTAAAGTGTACACCATAGTGTACATGTAGCAGATTCCTTCCCGATTGAACTTTGCTATTCGTACACTGATTTTCGACACGTTGTTTGACTCTTGCATTGTTGTCAAGTGTCAATTGGATGGGAAAATTATTTTAAATTTAAACTGTCCAATAGGGTAATATCACGTGGTAAAATATAACTAAAGTGTACACCATAGTGTTCATATGGCCAGGTCCTTACCGATTGAATTTTGCTATTTGTACACTGATTTTTGACATGTTGTCTGACACTTTTTCGGCACATGACTTTACTCTATTGGACTGTTTAAATTTCTAATAGTTTTCCCATCCAATTGACAGTTGACAATAATGCAAATGTGAAACGACATGTCGAAAATCAGTGTACAAATAGCAAAGTTCAATCGGTAAGAACATTATGACATGTACTTAGTTTACACTTTGCCACGTGACATTACCCTGGTTGACAGTTTGAATTTAGTTTACAAAGAGTAAAGTTCAATCGATAAGAACCTTGTTGTATGTACACTATGGTGTACACTTTAGTTTCCAATTTACCACTTGACATTACCCTATTGGACAGTTTAAATTTTAAACAATTTTCCCATCCAATTGACAATTGGTTACAATGCAAGTGTCAAACGATGTGTCAAAAATCAGTGTACAAATAGCAAAGTTCAATCGGTATGAACCTTGCTACATGACACTTAAGTTTACAACTTACCATTTTACATTACACTGTTGGACATTTTAAATTTCAAATTGTTTTCCCATCCAATCGACAATTGATGATCATGCAAGTGTCAAACAACGGGTCAAAAATTAGTGTACAAATAGCAAAGTTCAATCAGTAAGGACATTCCTACATGTACACTATGGTGTACACTTTAGATTAAACTTTACCACGTGACATTACCCTATTGGACTGTTTAAATTTAAAACAATTTTCCCATCCAATTGACACTTGGTTACATTGCAAGTGTCAAACGACGTGTCAAAAATCAGTGTACAAATAGCAAAGTTCAATCAGTAAGAACCTTGCTACATGACACTTTAGTTTACACCTTGCCACGTTATATTACCCTGTTGGACAGTTTAAATTTCAAACTATTTTCCCATCCAATCGGCACTTGACGATAATGCAAGTGTCAAACAACGTGTTAAAAATCAGTGTACGAATAGCAAAGTTCAATCGGTAAGGATTTTGTTACATGTGCACTATGGTGTACACTTTAGTTTATACTTTGTCGTGTGACGTTACCCTGTTGGATAGTAAAAATTTTAAACTGTACTCCCATCCAATTGACACTTGACATCAATGTAAGGGTCAAACAACGTGTCAAAAATAAGTGTAAAAATAGCAAAGTTTAATCGGTAAGAACCTTGCTACTTATACACTATGCTGTAAACTTTAGTTTACACTTTGCCTCGTGACATTGCTCTAATAGACAGTTTAAATTTCAAACAATTTTCCCATTCAATTGAGAATTGACAACAATTCAAGTGTGAAACACCATGTCAAAAATCAGTGCATAACGAAGTTCAATTGGTAAGAACACTACTACATGTACACTATGGTGTACACTTTAGTTTACACTTTGCTACGTGACATTACCCTATTGGACAGTTTAAATTTCGAATAGATTTCCCCTCCAATTGACACTTGACAACAATGCAAGTGTCAAACAACGTGTCCAAAATCAGTGTACAAATAGTAAAGTTCAATTGGAAAAGACCTTGCTACATGTACACTATGGTGCACACTTTAATTTACACATTGCCACGTGACATTACCCTGCTGGACAGTTTAAATATCAAACAGTTTTTCCATCCAATTGATACTTGACAACAATGCAAGTGTCGAACAATGTGTCAAAAATAAGTGTACAAATAGCAATGTTCAATCGATAAGGACCTTGCTACGTGTACACTATGGTGTATACTTTACTTTACACTTTGCCGCATGACATTACCCTATTGGACAGTTCATATTCCAAATAGTTTTCCAATCCAATTGACACTTGACAACAATGCAAGTGGGAAACAACGTGTCAAAAATCATTGTACAAGTAACAAAGTTCAATCGGTAAGAATCTTGCTACATGTACAGTATGGTGCACACTTTAGTTTATACTTTACCACGTGACATTATCCTGTTAGACAGTTTAGATTTTAAATAGTACTCCCATTCAATTGATACTTGACAATAATGTAAGGGATGATCAACGTGTCAAAAATAAGTATACAAATAGCAAAGTTTAATCGGTAAGAACCTTGGTACATGTACACTATGGTGTAAACTTTAGTTTACACTTTACCACGTGACATTACTCTAATAGACAGTTTAACTTTCAAACAATTTTCCCATCCAATTGAGAATTAACAACAATTCAAGTGTCGAACAATGTGTCAAAAATCAGTGTATGAATAGCAAAGTTCAATTAGTAAAGAGCTTGCTACATGTACACTATGGTGTACACTTTAGTTTACACTTTGTTACGTGACATTACCCATTAGACAGTTTAAATTTTAAATAGTTTTCCCATCAAATTGACACTTGACAACAATGCAAGTGTCAAACAACGTGTCGAAAATTAGTGTGCAAATAGTAAAGTTCAATTGGTAAGGACCTTGCTACATGTACACTATGGTATACATTTTAATTTACACTTTGTCCCGTAACATTACCCTGTTGGATAGTTTAAATTTCAAACAGTTTTTACATCCAACCGACACTTGACAATAATGAAAGTTTCAAACAACGTGTCAAAAATAAGTGTACGAATAGCAATGTTCAATCGGTAAGAACCTTGCAACATGTACACTATGGTGTACACTTTAGTTTACACTTTGCCACGTGAAATTACCTTGTTGGACAGTTTAAATTTCGAACAGTTTTTCCATCCAATTGATGCTTGACAACAATATGCAAGTGTCAACCAACGTGTCGAATATTATTGTATAAATAGAAAAGTTCAATCGGTAAGGACCATGCTACATGTACATTATGGTGTGCACTATAGTTTACACTTTACCACGTGACTTTACCCTGTTGGACGATTTAAATTTTAAACAGTTTTCCCATCCAATTGACACTTGACAATAATTCGAGTGTTAAACAACTTGTCAAAAATCAGTGTACAAATTGCAAAGTTCAATCCGTAAGAACCTTGCTACATGTAAACTATGGTGCAGACTTTAGTTTATACTTTGCCACGTGACATTACCCTATTGGACAGTTTAAATCTCAAACAATTTTCAATTCCAATTGAGACTTGGCCACAATGCAAGTGTCAAAGAACGTGTTAGAAATCAGTGTACAAATAGCAAAGTTAAATCAGTAAGAACCTTCCTACATGTACACTATGGTGTACACTTTAGTTTACACTTTGCTACTTGACATTACCCTATTGGACAGTTTAAATTTCAAATAGTTTTCCCATCCAATTGATACTTGACAACAATGCAAGTGTCAAACAATGTGTCAAAAATCAGTGTGCAAATAGTAAAGTTCAATTGGTAAAGAACTTGCTACATGTACACTATGGTGTACACTTTAGTTTACACTTTGCCACCTGACATTAGCCTGTTGGACAGTTTAAATTTCAAACTATTTTCCCATCCAATTAACATTTGACGACAATGCAAGTGTCAAACAACGCTTCAAAAATAAATGTTTAAATAAAAAAGTTCAATCGGTAAGAACGTTACCACATGTATACTATGGTGTACACTTTAGTTTACAGTTTGCTACATGACATTAACCTGTTGGACAGTTTAAATTTCGAACAATTTTTCCATCCAATTGACACTCGATAGGAATGCAAGTGTCAAACAACATGTTAAAAATTAGTGTACCAATAGCAAAGTTCAATCGGTAAGGACCTTGATCCATGTACATTATGGTGTGGACTGTAGTTTGCACTTTGCCAAGTGACATTACCCTATTGGACAATTTAAATTTCGAATAGTTTTCTCATCCAACTTACACTTGACAACAATCTAAGTGTCATACAACGTGTCAAAAATAAGTGTTTAAATAGCAAAGTTCAATCGGTAAGAACCTTGCTACATGTATACTATAGTGTACACTTTAGTTTACACTTTGCCACGTGACATTGCCCTGTTGGATAGTTTAAATTTCCAACAGTTTTCCCATCCAATTGACACCCGACAGTAATGCAAGTGTCAAACAACGTGTCAAAAATCAGTGTACAAATCATTAAGTTCAATCAATAAGGACCTTGATACATATACATTATGCTGTGCACTATAGTTTACACTTGACCACGTGACTTTACCCTGTTGGACAGTTTAAATTTCAAATAGTTTTCCCATTCAACTGACACTTGAAAACAATGTGAATGTCAAACAACGTGTCTAAAATCAGTGTACAAATGGCAAAGTCCAATCGGTAACAATCTTGCTACATGTATACCATAGTGTACATTTTAGTTTACACATTTCCACATGACATTATCCTATTGGAAAGTTTAAATTTCAAATGGTTTTCCAATCCAATCGACACTTGACAATAATGCAAGTGTCAAACAACGTGTCAAAAATCAGTGTACAAATAGCAGAGTTCAATCGGTAAGAACCTTGCTATATATACACTATGGTGTACACTTTAGTTTACACTTTACCACGTGACATTGCCCCTTTAGACAATTTAAATTTCGAATAGATTTCTCATCCAATTGACAGTTGACAACAATGTAAGTGTCAAACAACGTGTCAAAAATTAGTGTACAAATAGAGATGTTCAATCGGTAATGACCATGCAACATGTACTCTATGGTGTACACTTTAGTTTACACTTTGCCATGTGACATTACACTAATGGACAGTTCAAATTTGAAATAGTTTTTCCATCTAATTGACACTTGACAACAATGCAAGTATCAAACAACGTGTCAAAAATTAGTGTACAAATAGCAAAGTTCAATCGGTAAGTACCTTGCTACATTTACACTATGGTGTACACTTTAGTTTACACCTTGCCACGTGACATTACTCTATTAGACAGTTTAAATTTCAAACAATTTTTCCATCCAATTGACAATTGAAAACAATGCAAATGTTAAACAACGTGTCAAAAATCAGTGTACAAATAGTAAAGTTCAATCGGTAAGGACCTTAATACATGTACATTATGGTGTGCATTATAGTTTACACTTTGCCAAGTGATTTTACCCTGTTTGACAGTTTAAATTTTAAATAGTTTTCCCATCCAATTGACACTTGAAAATAATGAGAGTATTAAACAACGTGTCTAAAATCAGCGTACAAATAGCAAAGTTCAATCGGTAAGAACATTACTACATGTACACTATGGTGTACACTTTAGTTCACACTTTTCCACGTGACATTATCCTATTGAAATGTTTAAATTTCAAATGGTTTTCCCATCCAATCGACACTTGACAACAATTCAAGTTTCAAACAACGTGTAAATAATCAGTGTACAAATAACAAATTTCAATCGGTATGAACTATGCTATATGTAAACTATGGTTTACAATTAAGTTTACACTTTGCCACGTGACATTACCCCATTAGACAGTTTAAATTTCAAACAGATTTCCTATCCAATCGACAGTTGACAACAATGCAAATGTCTAAAAATGTGTCAAATACCGGTGTACGAGTAGCAAAGTTCAATCGGTAAGGACTTTGCTACATGCACAATATGGTGTACACTTTAGTTTGTACTTTGCCACGTGACATTATCCCGTTAGACTGTCAAAATTTCGAACAATTTTCCCATCCATTTGACACTTGACAACAATGCAAGTGTCAAACAATGTGTCGAAAATCAGTGTACAAATAGCAAAGTTCAATCGGTAAGAACCTTGCTAGCTGTATACTTAGTCTACACATTGTCATGTGACATTACCCTATTGGACAGTTTAAATTTCAAACAGTTTTCCCATCCAATTGACAACAATGCAAGTGTCAAGCAATGTATCAAAAATCAGTGTACAAATAGCAAAGTTCAATCGATAAAGACCTTGCTAAATGTACACTATGGCGTATACTTTAGTTTACACTTTGCCACGTGACATTGCCCTATTAGACAGTTTAAATTTCAAACAGTTTTCCCATCCAATTGACACTTAACAACAATACAAGTATCAAACAACGTGTCAAAAATTTGTGTACCAATAGCAAAGTTCAATGGGTAAAAACCTTTCCTTATGTATACTATGGTGTACACACTTAAGTTTACACTTTGCAATATAACATTACCTATTGGGCAGTTTAAATTTCAAATAGATTTCCCATCCAATTTACACTTGACAACAATGCAAGTGTCAAACAACGTGTCAAAAATCAGTGCACAAATAGCAAAGTTCAATCAGTAAGTACCTTGCAACATGTACACTATGGTATATACTTTTGTTTACACCTTGCCACGTGACATTACCCTGTTGGATAGTTTAAATTCAAACAATTTTCCCAGCCAATAGACAATTGACAATAATGCAAGTGTTAAACAACGTGTCAAAAATCAGTGTACAAATAACAAAGCTCAATCGGTAATGACCTTCCTATATGTACATTATGGTGTTCACTTTAGTTTACACTTTACCACTTGACATTACCCTGTTGGACAGTTTAAATTTCAAACAGTTTTCCCATCTAATTGACACTTGACAACAATGGAAGTATCAAGCAACGTGTCAAAAATCAGTGTTCAAATACCAAAGTTCAATCGATAAAAACCTTACCACATGTACACTATGGTGTACACACTTAAGTTTACACATTGCCATGTGACATTACCTACTGGACAGTTTAAATTTCAAATAGTTTTCCCATCCAATTGATACTTGACAACAATGCAAGTGTCAAACAACATGACAAAAATTAGTGCACAAATAGCAAATTCAATCGGTAAGAACCTCACTACATGTACACTATGTTGTACACTTTAGTTTACACTTTGCTACGTGACATTATGCTATTGGACAGTTTAAATTTCGAATAGTTTTCCCATCTTATTGAATAGTGTACAAATAGGAAAGTTCATTTCGTAAGGACCTTGCTACATATACACCATGGTGTACACTTTTGTTTACATTTTGCCACGTGACATTACCCGGTTGGACAGTCAAAATTTTAAACAGTTTTCCCATCCGATCGACACTTGACAACAATGCAAATGTCAAACAGCGTGTCAAAAATCAATGTACAAATAGCAAAGTTCAATCAGTGAGGACCTTGCTACATGTACACCATGGTGTACACTTTTGTTTACACTTTGCCACGTGACGTTACCCGGTTGGACAGTCAAAATTTTAAACAGTTTTCCCATCCGATCGACACTTGACAACAATGCAAATGTCAAACAGCGTGTCAAAAATCAATGTACAAATAGCAAAGTTCAATCAGTGAGGACCTTGCTACATGTACACCATGGTGTACACTTTTGTTTACACTTTGCCACGTGACATTACCCGGTTGGACAGTCAAAATTTTAAACAGTTTTCCCATCCGATCGACACTTGACAACAACGCAAATGTCAAACAGCGTGTCGAAAATCAGTGTACAAATAGCAAAGTTCAATCAGTAAGGACCTTACTACATGTACACCATGGTGTATACTTTAGTTCACACTTTGCCACGTGACATTACCCGGTTGGACAGTCAAAATTTTAAACAGTTTTCCCATCCAATTGACACTTGAAAACAATGCAAGTGTCAAACAGTGTGTCAAAAATCAGTGTACAAATAGCAAAGTTCAATCAGTAAGGACCTTGCTACATGTACACCATGGTGTACACTTTAGTTCACACTTTGCTACGTGACATTACATTGTTGGACAATTTAAGTTTCAAACTATTTTCCCATCCAATTGACACTTGACAACAATGCAAGTGTCAAACTTTGTAAAGTGTCAAACAATGTATCAAAAATCAATTTACAAATAGAAAAGTTCAATCGGTAAGGATGTTGTCACATGTACACTATGGTGTACACTTTAGTTCGTACTTTGCCACGTAACATTACACTTGTGGATAGTTTAAATTTCAAAACATTTTTCCATCCAATTGACACTTGATAACAATGCAAGTCTCAAACAATGTGTTGAAAATCAGTGTACAAATAGTAAAGGTCAATCCGTAAGGACCTTGAAACATGTAAACCATGGTGTACACATTAGTTTACACTTTCCCACGTGACATTACACTCTTGGACTGTTTAAATTTCAAACAGTTTTCTCATCCAATTGACACTTGACAACAATGCATGCGTCAAACAACGAGTCAAAAATCAATATACAAATTACAAAGATCAATCGGTAAGAACCTTGTGACATGTACACTATGGTGTACACTTTAGTTTACACTTTGCCACGAGTCTTTACCCAGTTGAACAATTTAAATTTCAAACCTTTTTCCCATCCAATTGGCACTTGACAATAATGCAAGTGTCAAACAACGTGTCGAAAATTAGTGTACAAATAGCAAACTTCTATCGGTAAGGACCCTCCCTCATGTATACTATGGTGTACACTTTAGTATACACTTTGCCACGTGACACTACCCTATTGGAAAGTTTAAATTTCAAATGGTTTTCCAATCCAATCGACACTTGACAATCATGTAAGTGTCAAACAACATGTAAAAAATCAGTGTACAAATAGCAAAGTTCAATCGGTAAGGACCTTGCTACATGTTCACCATGGTGTATACTTTAGTTCACACTTTGCCACGTGACATTACCCGGTTGGACAGTCAAAATTTTAAATAGTTTTCCCATCCACTCGACACTTGAAAAAAATTCAAGTGTCAAACAGCGTGTCAAAAATCAGTGTACAAATAGCAAAGTTCAATCGATAAGGACCTTGCTACATGTACACCATGGTGTACACTTTAGTTCACACTTTGTCACGTGACATTACATTGTTGGACAGTTTAAGTTTCAAACTGTTTTTCCATCCAATTGACACTTGACAACAATGCAAGTGTCAAACTTTGTCAAGTGTCAAACAACGTATCAAAAATCAATGTACAAATAGAAAAGTTCAATCGGTAAGGACGTTGTCACATGTATACTATGGTGTATACTTTAGTTTGTACTTTGCCATGTAACATTACACTTGTGGATAGTTTATAAACCATTTTCCCATCCAATTAACACTTGACAACAATGCAAGTCTCAAACAATGTGTCGAAAATCAGTGTACAAATAGCAAAGTTCAATTCGTAAGGACTTTACAACATGTAAACCATGGGGTACACATTAGTTTACACTTTGCCACGTGACATTACTCTATTGGACTATTTAAATTTCAAACAGTTTTCCCATCCAATTGACACTTGACAACAATGCATGTGTCAAACAACGAGTCAAAAATCAATATACAAATAACAAAGATCAAACGGTAAGAACCTTGCGACATGTATACTATGGTGTACACTTTAGTTTACACTTTGCCACACGTCTTTACCCCGTTGAATAGTTTAAATTTCAAACCTTTTTCCCATCCAATTGGCACTTGACAATAAGGAACCTCCCTCATGTATACTATGGTGTACACTTTAGTATACACTTTGCCACATGACACTACCCTGTGGGAAAGTTTAAATTTCAAATGGTTTTCCAATCCAATCGACACTTGACAACAATGTAAGTGTCAAACAACGTGTCAAAAATCAGTGTACAAATAGCAAAGTTCAATCGGTAAGGACTTGCTACATGTACACCACGGTGTGTACTTTAGTTCACACTTTGCCACGTGACATTACCCGGTCGGACAGTCAAAATTTCAAACAATTTTCCCGTCCAATCGACACTTGAAAACAATGCAAGTGTCAAATAGTGTGTCAAAAATCAGTGTACAAATAGCAAAGTTCAATCGATAAGGACCTTGCTACATGTACACCATGGTGTACACTTTAGTTCACACTTTGCCACGTGAGCTTACATTGTTCGATAGTTTAGGTTTCAAACTGTTTTCCCATCCAATTGACACTTGACAACAATGCAAGTCTTAAACAACATGCCGAAAATCAGTGTACAAATAGCAAAGTTCAATTCGTAAGGACCTTGAAACATGTAAACCATGGTGTACACATTAGTTTACACTTTGCCACGTGACATTACACTTTTGGACTGTTTAAATTTCAAAAAGTTTTCCCATCCAATTGACACTTGACAACAATGCATGTGTCAAACAACGAGTCAAAAATCAATATCCAAATAGCAAAGATCAATCGGTAAGAACCTTACGACATGTGTACTATGGTGTACTCTTTAGTTTACACTTTGCCACGTGTCTTTACCCCGTTGAACAGTTAAAATTTCAAATCTTTTTCCCATCCAATTGGCACTTGACAATAATGCAAGTGTCAAACAACGTGTCGAAAATTAGTGTACAAATAGCAAACTTCTATCGGTAAGGACCCTCCCTCATGTATATTATGGTGTACACTTTAGTATACACTTTGCCACGTGACACTACCCTGTTGGAAAGTTTAAATTTCAAATGGTTTTCCAATCCAATCGTCACTTGACAACAATGCAAGTGTCAAACAACGTGTCAAAAATCGTGCACAAATAGCAGAGTTCAATCGGTAAGAACTTTGCAACATATACACTATGGTGTACACTTTAGTTTACACTTTGCCACGTGACATTTTCCCTTTAGACAGTTTAAATTTCAAACAAATTTCTCATCCAATCGACAGTTGACAATAATTCAAGTGTCAAACAACGTGTCAAAAATCGGTGTACGAATAGCGAAAGTTCAATCGGCAAGGACCTTGCTACATGCACACTATGGTGTACACTTTAGTTTGCACTTTGCCACTTCACATTACCCCGTTAGACTTTCTAAATTTAAAAAAGTTTTCCCATGCATTTGACACATGACAACAATTTAAGTGTCAAATAACGTGTCAAAAATCAATGTTCAAGTAGCAAAGTTCAATCGGTAAGAATCTTACTACCTGTACACTATGGTGTACACTTTAGTTTACACTTTTCCACATGACATTACCCTATTAGACAATTTAAATTTCAAACAGTTTTCACATCCAGTTAACAATTGACAACAATGCAAGTGTCAAACAATGTGTCAAAAATTAGTGTACAAATAGCAAAGTTCAATCGGTAATGACCTTGCAACATGTACACTATGGTTTACACTTTAGTTTACACTTTGCCACATGACATTACCCCTATTGGACAGTTCAAATTTCAAACAGCTTTCCCATCCAATTGACACTTGCCAACAATGCGAGTATCAAACAACGTGTCAAAAATCAGTGTAGAAATAGCAAAGCTCAATCGGCAAGTACCTTGCTACATGTACACTATGGTGTACACTTTAGTTTACACCTTACCTCGTGACATTACTCTATTGGATAGTTTAAATTTCAAACAGTTTTCCCATCCAATTGACAATTGAAAACAATGCAAGTGCTAAACAACGTGTCAAAAATCAGTGTACAAATAACAAAGTCCAATCGGTAAGGACCTTGATACATGTAGATTATGGTGTGCACTATAGTTTACACTTTGCCACGGGATATTACCCTATTGGACAGTTCAAATTTCAAACAACTTTCTCATCCAATTGACACTTGACAACAATGCAAGTATCAAACAATGTGTCAAAAATCAGTGTACAAATAGCAAAGGTCAATCGGTAAGAACATTGCTACATGTACACTATGGTGTAAACTTTAATTTACACTTTTCCACGTGACACTATCCTGTTGGAAAGTTTAAATTTCAAATGGTTTTCCTATCCAATCGATACTTGACAACAATTCAAGTTTCAAACAATGTGTAAAAAATCAGTGTACAAATAACAAATTTCAATCGGTATGAACCTTGCTATGTGTACACTATGGTGTACACTTTAGTTTACACTTTACCACGTGACATTACCCCGTTAGACAGTTTAAATTTCAAACAAATTTCCTATCCAATCGATAGTTGACAACAATGCAAGTGTCAAACATCATGTCAAATACTGGTGTACGAATAGCAAAGTTCAATCGGTAAGGAATTTGCTGCATGCACACTATGGTGTACACTTTAGTTTGTACTTTGCCACGTGACATTATCCCATTAGACTGTCAAAATTTCAAACAATTTTCCCATCCATTTGACACTTGACAACAATGCAAGTGTCAAACAATGTGTCGAAAATCAGTGTACAAATAGCAAAGTTCAATCGATAAGAACCTTGTTAGCTGTACACTTTAGTTTACACTTTGCCATGTGACATTACCCTATTGGACAGTTTAAATTTCAAATAGTTTTCCCATCCAATTGATAATTGACAACAATGCAAGTGTCAAGCAACGTGTCAAAAATCAGTGTACAAATAGCAAAGTTCAATCGGTAATGACCTTGCTAAATGTACACTATGGCGTACACTTTGCCATGTGACATTGCCCTATTAGACAGTTTAAATTTCAAACAGTTTTCCCATCTAATTGACACTTAAAACAATACAAGTATCAAACAACGAGTCAAAAATCTGTGTTCCAATAGCAAAGTTCAATCGATAAAAATCTTTCCACATGTACACTATGGTGTACACACTTAAGTTTACACTTTACAATGTAACATTACCTACTGGACAGTTTAAATTTCAAACAGTTTTCCTGTCCAATTGACACTTGACAACAACACAAGTGTCAAACAACATATCAAAAATCAGTGCACAAATAGCAAAGTTCAATCAGTTAGTACCTTGCAACATGTACACTATGGTATACACTTCAGTTTACACCTTGCCACGTGACATTACCCTGCTGGACAATTTAAATTTCAAATAGTTATCCAAGCCAATGAACAATTGTTAACAATGCAAGTGTTAAACAACTTGTCAAAAATCAATGTACAAATAGCAAAGCTCAATCGGTAATGACCTTGCAACATGTACATTATGGTGTACACTTTAGTTTTCACTTTGCCACGTGACATTACCCTATTGGACAGTTTAAATTTCAAACAGTTTTCCCATCTAATTGACACTTGACAACAATGCAAGTATCAAACAACGTGCCAAAAATCAGTGTTCAAATACTAAAGTTCAATCAATAAAAACCTTACCACATGTACACTATGGTGTACACACTTAAGTTTACACATTGCCATGTAACATTACCTACTGGTCAGTTTAAATTTCAAACAGTTTTTCCATCCAATTGATACTTGACAACAATGCAAGTGTCAAACAACGTGACAAAAATCAGTGCACTAATACCAAAATTCAATCGGTAAGAACCTCGCTACATGTACACTATGTTGTACACTTCAGTTTACACTTTGTCACATGACATTACCCTGTTGGACAATTTATGTTTCCGACAATTTTTCCATCCAATTGACACTTGACAATAATGCAAGTGTCAAACAACATGTCATAAATCAATGTACAAATAGCAAAGTTCAATCGGTAAGGACCTTGCTTCGTGTACACCATGGTGTACACTTCAGTTTACACTTTGCCACGTGACATTATGCTGTTGGACAGTTTAAATTTCAAGCAGTTTTCCCATCCAATTGACACTTGACAACAATGCAAGTGTCAAACAACATGCCGAAAATTAGTGTACAAATAGCAAAGTTCAATCGATAAGGACCTTGCTACATGTACACCATGGCCTATACTTTAGTTTACATTTTGCCATATGACGTTACACTGTTGGATAGTTTAAATTTCAAATAGTTTTTCCATCTAATTGATACTTGAAAACAATGTAAGTGTCAAATAACGTGTCAAAAATTAGTGTACAAATAGCAAAGTTCAATCGGTAAGAACCTTGCTACATTACACTATGGTGTACACTTTAGTTTACACTTTGCCATTTGACATTACCCTATTGGACAGTTTAAATTTCAAACAATTTCACGTCCAATAGACACTTGACAACAATGCAAGTGTCGAACAACATGTCGAGAATCAGTGTACAAGTAGCAAAATTCAATCGGTAAGGACCTTACTACATGTACACCATGGTGTACACTTTAGTTTACACTTTGCCATGTGACATTACATTGTTGGACAGTTTAAATTTTAAATTGTTTTCCCATCCAATTGACATTTGACAACAATGCAAGTGTCAAACAGCGTATCAAAAATCAATGTGCAAATAGCAAAGTCGAATCGGTAAGGACCTTGCTTCGTGTACACTATGGTGTACACTTTAGTTTACACTTTGCCACATGATGTTACCCTATTGGACAGTTTAAATTTCAAATAGTTTTTCCATCCAATGGACACTTGACAACAATGCAAGTGTCAAACAACGTTTCAAAAATCAGCATGCAAATAGTAAGGACCTTGCTTCGTGTTGTACACTTTAGTTTACACTTTGCCACATGACATTATCGTGTTGGACAGTTTAAATTTTAAACATTTTTTTTCCATCCAACGGACATTTGACAACAATGCAAGTGTCAAACAACGTGTCGAAAATCAGTGTACAAATTGTAAAGTTCAATCGATAAGAACCTTGTTACATGACACTTTAGTTTACACCTTACCACGTTACATTACCCTATTGGACAGTTTAAATTTCAAACAGTTTTTCCATCCAACGACACTTGTACAAATAGCAATGTTCAATCAGTAAGGACCTTGCTACATGTACACTATGCTGTACAATTTAGTTTACACTTTGCCATGTGACTTTACCCTGTTAGACAGTTTAAATTTCAAACAGTGTTCCCATCCAATTGACACTTGAGAATAATGCAAATGTCAATCAATGTGTCAAAAATCAGTGTACAGATAGGAAAGTTCATTCCGTAAGATCCTTGCTACATGTACACTATGGTGTACACTTTTGTTTACACTTTGCCACGTGACATTACCCTGTTGGATAGTTTAAATTTTAAATAGTTTTCCCATCCAATTGACACTTGACAACAATGCAAGTGCAAAATTGCATGTCAAAAATCAGTGTACAAATAGCAAAATTCAATCGGTAAGAACCTTGCTACATGTAAACTGTGGTGTACACTTTAGTTTACACTTTACCACATAACATTACCCTATTGGACAGTTTAAATTCCAAACAATTTTCCATCCAATCGACACTTGACAACAATGCAAGTGTCAAACAATGTGTAAAAATTAGTGTACAAATAGCAAAGTTCAATCGGTAAGAACCTTGCTGCATGTACACTGTGGTGTATACTTTAGTTTACACTTTGCCACGTAACATTACCCTGTTGGACAGTTTAAATTTCAAACAGTTTTCCCATCCAATTGACACTTTACAAAAATTCAAGTGTCAAACAACGTGTCGAAAATCCGTGTACAAATAGCAAAGTTCAATCGATAAGGACCTTGCTATATGTACACTTTAGTTTACACTTTGCAACATAACATTACCCTTTTGGATAGTTGGTGAAAATACAAGTGTCAAACAACGTGTCAAAAATCAGTGTACAATTAGGAAAGTTCAATCGATAAGGACCATGCTACTTCGAACTATGGTGGACACTTTAGTTTATACTTTGCCACGTGACATTACCCTGTTAAAAAGTTTATATTTCAAATAGTTTTCTCATCCAATTGGTAATGACTTCGGTACATGTACAGCATGGTGTACACTTTAGTTTACATTTTCCCAATTGACATTACACTATTGGACAGTTTAAATTTCAAACTATTTTCTCATCCAATTGACACTTGACAACAATGCAAGTATTAAATAACGTGTCAAAAATAAGTTTACAAATGTGACGCTCCGAACTTAAGCTTCGAGGGTCACGTACTAAACATAATAGCTTTTGCCTTTGGTACATGTAAATACTCTTAAATAGAAGTATTTCATGTTAAGAACTTATTTTCAACTCGGTAAAATAAGTCTTATAAAATTTGATAGCCGACAAAAGTGCATGTCAACAATAAATTATACTTTACATATACGGCCTTGGCATTATCGAGATTAGTTGAGGCAGAAAGTTTGACAATTTTTATAAAATTCATCCCAACTCAGTTTTCTATGATATTTGTGGCATTAGAAAGATAATTTCAAGTGGTTTTTTAGGTTAAAATATGAAAATTTTCCAAGATCATATGATATAGACGTTTTACTGAAAACAGTGAAGTATAGGGATGTCAAAAAGGCTCGGTGGCTCGGGCGGCTCGTGGCTCGGCTCGGAAAAAGTCCGAGCCTGCCCGGCTCGTGGCTCGTAGGGATCGAGCCTAGGCTCGGGCCGAGCCTCAAAATAAGAGGCCGGCCCGAGCCCGAGCAAGCCCGTGTGGCTCGTCGAGCCACACGGGCCGGCTCGTGTCATGGGCCAAAAATGGCCAGTGACAAAAATGCTCGGCCAGAGCAAATAAAAGGAAAAAAAAAAAATTTTTGAAAAAAAAAATTTTTTACCTGCTGCCTAGCTGCCGGTTCAGCTATATAGCTGCCTTTTTTTTTTCGTATTAGACTATTAGTACATTATACTGTTATATTTTTGAAATTCAAATTTGAAAAATAATGCGGGTTTTTTTATCTATAAATACGAGATGATTTTTGAAGTTTTAAATCACTTTGCTATCGATTTTACTTCGTATTATTTCTATATCATAGATTCAGATTCAAGTTTCAATTTCTTCTTTCTCACTAGTCACTTCTCATATAACAATTAATATATTCAATTTCTTTCACTTTACAGTCTAATATTCAGTATTTTTTATTATACTAGTTATTATGGATTTTACAAGTGATGAAGTTAATCAGTTTGACGGTAGTTCGAGTACTCCATCTAACTACGATGCATGTGAAAATGTTCCAATTAATTTGGAGGATATTGAAGAGGAAGAAGTTCAAGTACTCGAGACAAAAAGGTCAAAAAAAGAATCATCGGACTGTTGGCAACATATGACACGAAAAAAAATTGGTGTTCAAAATGGAGTAGATATTTGGAAAGCATGTTGCAATTATTGTGGCAAAGAACTTAGTTGGAAGCCTGGTTCGAGCACAACGCATTTGAATAGACACGTATTGAGGAGTTGCAAAGCAAAACCAGCCGATCTCGACTCGAAACAAACCGAACTAGTGTTTGGCGGTTCTAATTCTACTCTTTCCACTTTTGTATATTCACAGGAAAGATTTCGTGAAGGAATGGCTGCATACGTGGCTGCAGCAGAGATGCCGCTTACGATGATAGACTCAATAAACTTTATCCGACTCGTGCAGAAATATCTCCAACCGAGGTATTCTTCTTATTCTAGAAATACTCTTCGTTCGGATAGCATAAAATTATATAATAGAAGAAAACAAATTACTATTGAAGGTCTAAAAAGTTTTAATAGTGTTATATCGTTTACTTCTGATTTATGGACTGGTTGTAATAGAAAAGGTTATATTGCTGCTACGGCTCATTATATTGATCACTTGTGGCTTCTACATAAAAGAATTATTGCATTTAGATGTGTAGAATTTCCTCATAATGCCACTAATATATACATGGTTTTAAAAGATATCATACAGGAATATGGTATACAAGATATGGTTCGAAGTTTTACTTTTGATAATGCTGCAGTGAACAAAGTTGTTATTGAAAGATTTATTGCTGATCTTAATCCCGTATTTGGAAATTTATTTTTTCATCAACGTTGCGTATGTCATATTATTAATTTGATTGTAAAAGCTGGATTAGAACATATAAGTTCACCTTTAGATAAAATTAGACAAGCAATAAATTTTATTACTGTATCACCAGCAAGAAAACAAGCATTTAATAGTTTGTGTGCAGAGTATGGATTACAGGAGAAATCATTTGCCACTGATGTAACACACAGGTGGAACTCTACATATCTTATGTTACATTCGTGTGAAAATTACGATAAAGTGATTTCACTATATTATAATGGTAGACATACACTCGGACCCGAACATAATTTGGAAGATTGGGAATGGACTATTGCATTTTACGTGAAAAAATTCTTACAACCTTTTTTCGATGCAACAAAGGAATGTAGCGGTGTTTATTACCCTACATCTTCTCTTGTTTTACAACATTTTTTCTACATTTCACAAGCATTTCATAAATATAGGAATTTGCCACTTTTTGCTGATGTAGTCCGCTCTATGGAGTTAAAATTTTGTAAATACTGGGAAGAGTTGCCTTCTTTATTTTCTTTTAGCTTCAGTAATGGACCCTCGACTTAATTTAACTGGCACAAAAACTACTGTAAAGGGGATATCAGATTTTTTGAATATAGAATTATCACATGTGCATATAGAATCTTTTTTATGTGAAATGTATAATTATTATGCTGAAAAGGAAGGTCAGCGTAGTTCTACTTCCCAAAGTTCTTTTTCAAGAAATATTACAACAAATCCCGAAACTTTATGGAATTATTTAGATAGCAATACAAGTGCTCCTTCATTTAGTTTTAGTTCTAGCTCATCAACATCTAGAGCGATCAATATTGGTGGTACAAATCTTGAAATTCCTTCTGAGTTAGCTAGGTATATGTGCGTGGATGTTCGTAGTGTGTTGCAACCGCACGAATTACAAGAATTTAGTCTTTTAAATTGGTGGAGATGTAACGAAAGGCAATATCCAATTGTATCAAAAATTGCACGTGATCTACTAACACCTCCGGTGTCTACGGTAGCATCGGAGGCTGCATTCAGTTTAGGTGGTCGAATTTTATCAGATGAACGATCAAGACTAAAAGAAGATATATTGGAGGCTTTGATATGTTTGAAGGATTGGGAATGTGCAGAATTACGTGTTCAAGAACATGTTGATAGTATAATGGCCGAAGAGTTGCAGCATATCCAAACATAGGATGTTGTAAGTTTTTAAATTAATTATTTTTCTTTAAGAAATGTATTTTTTAAATTTATTTGATTCAAAAAAATTGTACACGAAATATTTTATTCGTATACAATTTTAACTCCGCCTACGTTGATTGTAGCCGGTCCCAAGCCCGGAAAAAGGAGGAGGGTTGTAATTTGTAACTTTTATTTATTTTGTTATTCGTATAAATTACATAATTTTGAAAGTTGTACTTTTATTTAATTTGTAATTTGTATAAATAATAAATGATGCAATTTTTAAATTCTTTCAAAAAAATGTCATTCAACAATTTGCACCACAACAATTAGCATATAAAAAAAATGTCATTAAAAAAAAAAAAAAAAAAAAAAAAAAAAAAAAAAAAAACGAGCCG
>NW_019227526.1:399434-427425 GCF_002742605.1 Olea europaea var. sylvestris | reverse complement strand
AAAATTTTTCAAGATCATATGATATGGACGTTTTACTGAAAACAGTGAAGTATTACACAGGAAATCCAGATTGACCCCTTGACGTTAAAACCTTGATAACTCAGGCCATAGATATCCAAATTGAGTGATTCCTTCGGCCATATTTAGAAAACTCAAAGAGGAAAACAGAAATATTTTTAGAGTCTCAAATGGACATTTATAGAGTTAGAAACATCGTTTTGAAAATGACTCCAGAAACTGTCCCGTTTCTGCCTTTTATCACTTGCAAGGAAATTAAACTATAAAAACGTCTCTTAACATAACATGAAAGATATAATTACAAAATTTACTGTTAATACCATATTACATCATGTCATGTACATATTTTTACATAGTACCATAAGAAAAATAAATGGAAGAACAGTCATCGAGCAAAACATACAAAAGAAAACTTTCGGTACAAAACATCTGTCCTTAATCCATCATCGCTTAAGCCAACTAACTTCCATCAATTCAAAGATCATGGATCTGAAATTTAGCATAACATACTATGAGTATAAGAAATACTCAGTAAGATACCATGCTTGGATTTTTATCATGATAATACTACACAAAAGAACGCAATCAAACACATACTTGCACATTCCGGCTTGCCGGTGCCCTTCGGACTTGTCCTAAGGCATAAATAGATATCTAACTTTGTGAACTTGTCCACCATAATCATATTATGGTTTTTCATGCATAGCTTAAGCATAAATATTACCATGAAAATCATAACTCTTAAGCATGGAAAGTATCGTACCGTAAAACTTGAAGATCTTCGGTTGAGATGTAAATTAGAAGTGCTAGTCTTACTTCCTTCCCTTTCCTTTCTTATTTTCGGTTTTGCTCTCTTTTTAAGTGTATAAGTGTTTTGTAAAATGAAGGAAATCTCTCTATGGCAATGGATATGGATGTATTTATATATATATAAAGATAAGGATAAATGATTGATATTTTTTCTTCCCTTTTTCTTCTCCACCGCCTCACCTCCTTTTCTCCTCTTTTTTTTTTTGTTTTCTTGTTTCTACACATGTTTAGTCTATTATCTAAGTGTATGGTGATGATGGATGACAAGTGGGTTGATTATAGAGTAATAAGTGGCCTCAAACCTAGATTTACAAAGGAAACCTCTCATCTTTTCAACTAATATAATCTAAACCCGCTAACTTTCATTGTTAACAAAGTGTACCCCAAATTTAAACTTATACCCAACTTACATATTCAAAAATTGTAGATTATAACATAATTTAATCATTTGGTCAATTGAAGTCCTAACAAAATAATCCACTTTATTTAAATCCAAACTTACCTTAAGTTTCGACTAACTAATAATCACTTCATACATACACAACCTTTGACACTTCATGCTTACATTCATTAATTACCTCTAACATTAACCACTACAAAGGTGGTGTCCCTTTTACCTTATGGCCAAAAATAGTATTGAAAGTTAAATCGCTATCCCAAAGAAATTTAAACGAGCATAAAATTTCGGAGTATTACAACAAATAGCAAAGTTCAATCAGTAAGAATCTTGTCACATGTACACTATGGTGTTCACTTTAGTTTATACTTTGCCACGTGGCATAACACTGTTGGATAGTTTAAATTTCAGACTAGTTTCCCATCCTATTGACACTTGACAACAATGCAAGTATCAAACAACATGCCGAAAATCAGTATCCAAATAGCAAAGTTCAATCCGTAAGGACCTTGCTACATGTACACCATCGTGTACACTTTAGTTTACACTTTGCCACGTGACATTACACTATTGGACAATTTAAATTTCAAACAGTTTTCTCATCTAATTAACACTGGATAAAAATGCAAGTGTCAAACAACGTGTAAAAAATTAGTGCACAAATAGCAAAGATCAATCGATAAGAACCTTGCGACATGTACACTATGGTGTATACTTTAATTTACAATTTGACACGTGTCATTACCCTGTTGGACAGTTTAAATTTCAAATAGTTTTTTCATCCAATTGACACGTGATGACAATGTAAGTGTCAAACAACGTGTATAAAATTAGTGTACGAATAGGAAAGTTTTATTGGTAAGGACCTTCCCTCATGTTCACTATGGTGTACACTTCAGTATACACATTTCCACGTGACATTACACTGTTGGACAATTTAAATTTCAAATAGTTTTCCCATCCAATTGACACTTGACAACAATGCAAGTATCAAACAACGTGTCAAAAATCAGTGTACAAATAGCAAAGTTCAGTCGGTAAAAATCATTCCACATGTACACTATGGTGTACACACTTAAGTTTACACTTTACAATGTTACATTACCTACTAGATAGTTTAAATTTCAAACCATTATCCCATCCAATTGACACTCGACAACAATGCAAGTGTCAAACAACGTGTTGAAAATCGGTGTACAAATAGCAAAGTTCAATCGGTAAGGACCTTTCTTCATGTACACCGGGGTGTACACTTCAGCTTACACATTACCACGTGACATTACCCTATTGGACAGTTTAAATTTCAAACAATTTTCCCATCTAATTGATACTTGACAACAATGTAAGTCTCAAACAACGTGCCGAAAATTAGGGTACAAATAGCAAAGTTCAATCCGTAAGGACCTTGCTACGTGTACACCATGGTGTACACTTTAGTTTACACTTTACCACGTGACATTACATTGTTGGACAGTTTAAATTTCAAACTATTTTCCCATCCAATTGACACTTGACACCAATGCAAGTGTCAAACAACGTATCAAAAATCAGTATACAAATAGAAAAGTTCAATCGGTATGGACCTTGTCACATGTACACTATGGTGTATACTTTAGTTTGTACTTTGCCACGTAACATTAAACTGTTGGATAGTTTAATTTTCAAACCATTATCCCATCCAATTGACACTTGACAACATTGCAAGTCTCAAACAATGTGCCGAAAATCAGTGTACAAATAGCAAAGTTCAATCCGAAAGGACCTTGTACATGTAAACCATGGTGTACACTTTTGTTTACACTTTGCCACATGACATTACACTGTTGGATAGTTTAAATTTCAAACAATTTTTTCCATCCAATTGACACTTGACAACAATGCAAGTGTAAAACGAAGAGTCAAAAATCAGTATACAAATAGCAAAGATCAATCGGTAAGAACATTACGATATGTACACTATGGTGTACGCTTTAGTTTTTAGTTTACCATATGTCATTACCCAGTTGGACAGTTTAAATTTCAAACAGTTTTCGCATCCAATTGGCACTTGAGAACAATGCAAGTGTCAAACAACTTATCAAAAATCAGTGTACAAAAAGCAAAGTTCTATAGGTAAGGACCTTCCCTCATGTACACTATGGTGTACACTTTTGTACACACTTTGCCACGTGAAACTACTCCGTTGGATAGTTTGAGTTTCAAATAAGTTTCCCTTCCAATTGACACTCGACAATGATGCAAGTGTCAAACAACGTGTCGAAAATCAATGTACAAATAGCAAAGTTCAATCGACAAGGACCTTGCTTCATGTACACCATGGTGTACACTTTAGTTTACACTGTGACATGTGACATTACACAGTTGGACAGTTTAAATTTTAAACAATTTTCCCATCCAATTGACACTTGACAATGATGCAAGTGTCAAACAACGTGTCAAAAATTAGTGTACGAATAGCAAAGTTCAATCGGTAAGGACCTTGCTACATGTACACCATGGTGTACAGTTTAGTTTACACTTTGCCACATGACATTACACCATTGGACAGTTTTAATTTCAAACAGTTTTCCATGTAATTAATACTTGACAACAACGCAAGTGTCAAACAACGTGTCAAAAATCAGTGTACAAATAGCAAAGTTCAATTGGTAAGAACCTTGCTACATGTGCACCATGGTGTACACTTTAGTTTACACTTTGCCGCGTGACATTACCCTATTGGATAGTTTAAATTTCAAACAGTTTTTCCATCAAATTGACACTTTACAACAATGCAAGTGTCAAACAACGTAACAAAAATCAGTATACAACTAGCAAAGATCAATCGGTAAGAACCTTACAACATGTACTCTATGGTGTACACTTTAGTTTACACTTTGCCACGTAAATTTACCCTGTTGGACAGTTTAAAATTCAAACAGTTTTTCCATCCAATTGACACTTGACAACAAAGCAAGTGTCAAACAATGTGTCAAAAAGTCGAAAGGTTCTTACGGATCGAACTTTGTTATTTGTACACTGATTTTGGACAAGTTGTTTGACACTGGCATTGTTGTCAAGTGTCAATTGGATGGAAAAAATGTTTGAAATTTAAATTGTTCAGCAAGGTAATGTCACATGGCACGGTGTAAACTAAAGTGTACACCATAGTGTACATGTCGCAAGGTTCTTACCGATTGAACTTTCCTATTTTTACACTGATTTTTGTCACATTGTTTGACACTTGCATTGTTGTCAAGTGTCAATTGGATGGAAAAATTGTTTGAAATTTAAACTGTCCAATAGGGTAATGTCACATGGCACGGTGTAAATTAAAGTGTACACCATAGTGTACATGTCGCAAGGTTCTTACCGATTGAACTTTCCTATTTTTACACCAATTTTTGACACGTTGATTGACACTTGCATTGCTGTCAAGTGTCAATTGGAAGGAAATAATTGTTTGAAACTTAAACTGTCCAATAGGGTAATGTCACGTGGCAAAGTGTAAACTAAAGTAAACACCATGGTGTACATGTAGCAAGGTTCTTGCCAGTTGAACTTTGCTATTTGTTCACTGATTTTTGACACGTTGTTTGACACTTGCATTGTTCTCAAATGTCAATTGGATGGGAAAACTATTTGAAATTTAAATTGTCCAACAGGGTAATGTCACGTGGCAAAGTATAAACTAAAGTGTAGACCAGAGTGTACAAGTAGTAAGGTCCTTACCGATTGAACTTTGCTATTTGTAAACTGATTTTTGACACATTGTTTGACGCTTGCATTGTTGTCAAGTGTCAATTAGATTGGAAAAATATTTGAAATTTAAATTGTCCAACAGGGTAATGTCACGTGGCATGTGTAAACTAAAGTGTATACCATAATGTACATGTAGTAAGGTCCTTACCGATTGAATTTTGCTATTCGTACACTGATTTTTGACACGTTGCTTGACACTTGCATTGTTCTCAAGTGTCAATTGGATGAAAAAATTGTTTGAAATTTAAACTGGTCAACAGAGTAATGTCATATGGCAAATTGTAGACTAAAGTGTGTACACCATAGTGTACATGTAGCAAGGTTCTTACCGATTTAACTTTGCTATTTGTACACTGATTTTTGACGCGTTGTTTAACACTTGCATTGTTCTCAAGTTTCAATAGGATGGGAAAACTATTTGAATTTTAAATTGTCCAACAGGGTAATGTCACGTGGGAAAGTGTAAATTAATGTGTACACCATAGTGTACATATAGCAAGGTTCTTACCGATTGAACTTTGCTATTTGTACACTGATTTTTGATACGTTGTTTGAAACTTGCATTGTTCTCAAGTGTCAATTGGATGGAAAAACTGTTTGAAATTTAAACTGTACAACAGGGTAATATCACATGCCAAAGTGTAAATTAAAGTGTACACCATTGTGTACATGTAGCAAGGTTCTCACCGATTGAACTTTGCTATTTGTACACTAATTTTTGACACATTGTTTGACACTTACATTATTGTCAAGTGTCAATTAGATGGAAAAATGGTTTGAAATTTAAAGTGTCCAAGAGGGTAATGTCACATGGCAAAGTGTAAACTAAAGTGTACATGTAGCAAGGTTCTTACCGATTGAACTATGCTATTTGTACAACAATTTTTGATACGTTGTTTGAAACTTGCATTGTTGTCAAGTGTCAATTGGATGGAAAAACTATATGAAATTTAGACTGTCCAATAGGGTGATGTCACATGGCAAAGTGTAGACTAAAGCGTGTACACCATAGTGTACATGTAGCAAGGTTCTTACCGATTGAACATTGCTATTTGTACACTAATTTTTGACACATTGTTTGACAATTGTATTGTTCTCAAGTGTCAAATGGATGGAAAATTTTTTTGAAATTTAAGCTGTCCAACAGGGTAATATCACGTGCTAAAGTGTACACCATAGTGTACATGTAGCAAGGTCGTTGCCTATTGAACTTTGCTATTTGTTCTTTGATTTTTGACACGTTGTTTGACACTTGCATTGTTGTCAAGTGTTAATTAGATGGGAAAACTGTTTGAAATTTAAACTGTCCAATAGGGTAATGTCACGTGACAAGGTGTAAATTAATGTGTACACTATAGTGTACATGTAGCAAGGTTCTTACCGATTGAACTTTGCTGTTTATACATTGATTTTTGACACATTGTTTGACACTTGCATTGTTGTCAATTGTCCATTAGATGGGAAAACTATTTGAAATTTAAGCTATCCAATAGAGTAATGTAACGTGGCAAAGTGTAAACTAAAGTGTATACCATAGTGTACATGAGGTAAGGTCCTTATCGATTGAACTTTGCTATTAGTAAACTAATTTTGACACGTTGTTTGACGCTTGCATTATTGTCAAGTGTCAATTGGATGGGGAAAATGTTTGAAATTTAAACTGTCCAACAGGGTAATTTTTACACTGATTTTTGACACGTTGTTTGGCAATTGCATTGTTGTCAAGTGTCAACTGGATGGAAAAACTGTTTGAAATTTAAACTTTCCAATAGGGTAATGTCAAGTGGCAAAGTGTAGACTAAAGTGTGTACACCATAGTGTACATGTAGCAAAGTTCTTACCGATTGAACTTTGCTATTTGTACACTAATTTTTGACACATTGTTTGACACTTACATTGTTCTCCAGTGTCAATTGGATGGAAAAATTGTTTGAAATTTAAATTGTCCAACAGGGTAATATCACGTGTCAAAGTGTAAACTAAAGTGTACACCATAGTGTACATGTAGCAAGGTCCTTGCCGATTTAACTTTGCTATTTCTACACTGATTTTTAACTCGTTGTTCGAAACTTGCATTGTTGTCAAGTGTTAATTGGATGGGAAAACCGTTTGAAATTTAAACCATCGTATAGGGTAATGTCACGTGGTAAGTTGTAAATTAATGTGTACACCATAGTGTACATGTAGCAAGGTTCTTACCTATTGAACTTTGCTATTTGTACATTGATTTTTGACATGTTGTTTGACACTTGCATTGTTGTCAAGTGTCAATTAGATGGGAAAATTGTTTGAAATTTAAACTGTCCAACAGGGTAATGTCACGTGGCAAAGTGTAAACTAATGTGTACAGCATAGTGTACATGTCGCAAGGTTCTTACCAATTGAACTTTGCTAATTGTACACTAATTTTTGACACGTTGTTTGGCACTTGGAATGTTCTCAAGTGTCAATTGGATGGGAAAATCATTTGAAATTTAGATTGTCCAACAGGGTAATGTCACGTGGCAAAGTGTAGACTAAAGTGTGTACACCATAGTGTACATGTAGCAAGGTTCTTACCGATTGAACTTTGTTATTTGTCTATTGATTTTTGACACGTTGTTTGACACGTGCATTGTTATCAAGTGTTAGTTAGATGGGAAAACTGTTTGAAATTTAAACTGTCCAGCAGATTAATGTCAAGTGGCAAAGTGTAAACTAAAGTGTACACCATGACGTACATGTAGTAAGGTCCTTACCGATTGAATTTTGCTATTTGTAAACTGATTTTTGACACGATGTTTGATGCTTGCATTGTCGTCAAGTGTCAATTGGATGGAAAAATTGTTTGAAATTTAAATTGTTCAGCAAGGTAATGTCACATGGCACGGTGTAAACTAAAGTGTACACCATAGTGTACATGTCGCAAGGTTCTTACTGATTGAACTTTCCTATTTTTACACTGATTTTTGTCACATTGTTTGACACATGCATTGCTGTCAAGTTTCAATTGGATGGAAAAAATTGTTTGAAACTTAAACTGTCCAATAGGGTAATGTCACGTGGCAAAGTATAAACTAAAGTGTGTACACCATAGTGTACATGTAGCAAGGTTCTTGCCGGTTGAACTTTGCTATTTGTTCACTAATTTTTGACACGTTGTTTGACACTTGCATTGTTCTCAAGTGTCAATTGGATGGAAAAACTGTTTGAAATTTAAATTGTCCAACAGGGTAATGTCACGTGGCAAAGTGTGCACTAAAGTGTGCACCATAGTGTACATGTAGTAAGGTCCTTACCGATTGAAATTTGCTATTTGTTATTTAATTTTTGACTCAATTTTTGACACTTGCATTGTTGTCAAGTGTCAATTGGATGGGAAAACTGTTTGTAATTTAAACTGTCCAACAGGGTAATATCACGTGGCAAAGTGTAAACTAAAGTATACATCATAGTGTACATGTAGCAAGGTTCTTACCTATTGAACTTTGCTATTTGTACATTGATTTTTGACATGTTGTTTGGCACTTGCATTGTTGTCAAGTGTCAATTAGATGGGAAAATTGTTTGAAATTTAAATTGTCCAACAGGGTAATGTCACGTGGCAAAGTGTAAACCTATTTTTACAGCATAGTGTACATGTCGCAAGGTTCTTACCAATTGAACTTTGCTAATTGTACACTAATTTTTGACACGTCATTTGGCACTTGCAATGTTCTCAAGTGTCAATTGGATGGGAAAATTATTTGAAATTTAGATTGTCCAACAGGGTAATGTCACGTGGCAAAGTGTAGACTAAAGTTTGTTCACCATAGTGTACATGTAGCAAGGTTCTTACCGATTGAACTTTGTTATTTGTATATTGATTTTTGACACGTTGTTTGACACTTGCATTGTTATCAAGTGTTAGTTAGATGGGAAAACAGTTTGAAATTTAAACTATCCAGCAGATTAATGTCAAGTGGCAAAGTGTAAACTAAAGTGTACACCATGACGTACATGTAGTAAGGTCCTTACCGATTGAACTTTGCTATTTGTAAACTGATTTTTGACACGATGTTTGACGCTTGCATTGTAAAAAAAGTTTGAAATTTAAATTGTTCAGTAAGGTAATGTCACATGGCACGGTGTAAACTAAAGTGTACACCATAGTGTACATGTAGCAAGGTTCTTACCGATTGAACTTTCCTATTTTTACACTGATTTTTGTCACATTATTTGACACATGCATTGCTGTCAAGTTTCAATTGGATGGAAAAATTTGTTTGAAACTTAAACTGTCCAATAGGGTAATGTCACGTGGCAAAGTATAAACTAAAGTGTGTACACCATAGTGTACATGTAGCAAGGTTCTTGCCGGTTGAACTTTGCTATTTGTTCACTAATTTTTGACACGTTGTTTGACACTTGCATTGTTCTCAAGTGTTAATTGGATGGAAAAACTATTTGAAATTTAAACTGTCCAACAGGGTAATGTCACGTGGCAAAGTGGACACTAAAGTGTGCACCATAGTGTACATGTAGTAAGGTCCTTACCGATTGAAATTTTCTATTTTTTATTTAATTTTTGACTCAATTTTTGACACTTGCATTGTTGTCAAGTGTCAATTGGATGGGAAAACTGTTTGTAATTTAAACTGTCCAACAGGGTAATGTCACGTGGCAAAGTGTAAACTAAAGTGTACACCATATTGTACATGTAGTAAGGTCTTTACCGATTGAACTTTGCTATTTGTAAACTGATTTTTGACACGTTGTCTGACGCTTGCATTGTCGTCAAGTGTCAATTAGATAGGAAAAAAATTTGGAATTTAAACTGTCCAGTAGGGTAATGTCACGTGGCATAGTGTAGACTGAAGTGTACACCATAGTGTACATATCGCAGGGTTCTTACCGATTGAACTTTGCTATTTTTACACTAATTTTTGACACGTCGTTTGACAATTGCATTGTTGTCAAGTGTCAAATGGATTGAAAAACTGTTTGAAATTTAAACTGTCCAATAGGGTAATATCACGTGGCAAAGTGTAGACTAAAGTGTGTACACCATAGTGTACATGTAACAAGGTTCTTACCTATTGAAGTTTTCTATTTCTACACAGATTTTTGACACGTTGTTTGGCACTTGTATTGTTGTCAAGTGTACAATGGATGGGTAAACTATTTGAAATTTAGATTGTCCAACAGGGTAATGTCACATGGCAAAGTGTAGACTAAAGTGTGTACACCATAGTGTACATCTAGCAAGGTCCTAGCCAATTCAACTTTGTTATTTGTACACTGATTTTTTACACGTTTTTTGACACTTGCATTGTCGTCAAGTGTTAATTGGATGGGAAAACTGTTTGAAATTTAAACTGTCCTATAGGGCAATGTCACGTGGCAAGGCCTAAATTAAGGTGTACACCATAGTGTACATGCAGCGAGGTTCTTACCGATTGAACTTTTCTATTTGTACAATGATTTTTGACACGTTGTTAGACACTTGCGTTGTTCTCAAGTGTCAATTGGATGGAAAAATTATTTGAAATTTAAACTGTCCAACAGGGTAATGTCACGTGCCAAAGTGTAAACTAAAGTGTACACCATAGTGTACATTTAGTAAGGTTCTTACCGATTGAACTTTGCTATTTGTAATTTAATTTTTGACTCATTTTTCGACACTTGCATTGTTGTCAAGTGTCAGTTGGATGGGAAAACTATTTGAGATTTAAACTGTCCAACAGGGTAATGTCACGTGGCAAAGTGTAGACTAAAGTATGTACAGCATAGTGTACATGTAACAAGGTTCTTACCGATTGAAGTTTGTTATTTGTACACTAATTTTTAACACGTTGTTTGACACTTGCATTGTTCTCCAGTGTCAATTGGATGGAAAAATTGTTTGAAATTAAAATTGTCCAACAGGGTAATATGACGTGCCAAAGTGTAAATTAAAGTATACATGTAGCACGGTTCTTACCGATTGAACTTTCCTATTTGTACATTGATTTTTGACACGTTGTTTGACACTTGCATTGTTGTCTAGTGTAAATTGGATGGGAAAACTATTTGAAATTTAGACTGTCCAAGGGGGTGATGTCACGCAACAAAGTGTAGACTAAAGTGTGTACACCATAGTGTACATGTACCAAGGTCCTAGCCGATTGAACTTTGCTATTTGTGCACTGATTTTTGACTCGTTGTTTGAAACTTGCATTGCTATCAAGTGTTAATTGGATGGGAAAACTTTTTGAAGTTTAAACTGTCATACAGGGTAATGTTACGGGGCGAGGTGTAAATTGATGTGTACACCATAGTGTACAAGTAGCAAGATTCTTATCGATTGAACTTTGCATTTTGTACATTGATTTTTGATACATTGTTTGACACCTGCATTGTTGTCAAGTCTCATTTAGATGGGAAAGTTGTTTGAAATTTAAACTGTCCAACAGGTAATGTCACTTGGCAAAGCGTAGACTAAAGTGTACACCATAGTGTACATGTAGTATGGTCCTTACCGATTAAACTTTACTATTTGTAAATTGATTTTTGACACGTTGTTTGACGCTTGTATTGTTGTGAAGTGTCAATTGGATGGGAAAATGATTGAAATTCAAATTGTCCAACAGGTAAATGTCACGTGGCACAGTGTAAACTAAAGTGTACACCATAGTGTACATGTCGCAAGGTTCTTATCGATTGAACTTTGCCATTTTTACACTGATTTTTAACACATTGTTTAACACACGTACTATTGTCAAGTGTCAATTGGATGGAAAAACCGTTTGAAATTTAAACTGTCCAATATGGTAATGTCATGTGGTAAAGTGTAGACCAAAGTGTGTACAACATAGTGTACATGTAGCAAGGTTCTTACCGATTTAACTTTGCTATTTGTACACTGATTTTTGACACGTTGTTTAACATTTGCATTGTTCTCATGTGTCAATTTGATGGAAAAACTATTTAAAATTGAAACTGTCTAATAAGGTAAAGTCATGTGGTAAAGCGTAAACTAAACTGTACACCATAGTGTACATGTAGCAAGGTTCTTACCGATTGAACTTTGCAATTTGTACCTTGATTTTTAACATGTTGTTTGACACTTGCATTATTGTCAAGTTTCAATTGATTGGAAAAATTGTTTGAAATTTAAACTGTCCAACAGGGTAATGTCACATGGCAAAGTCTAAATTAAAGTGTACACCATAGTATACATGTACCAAAGTTCTTATCGATTGAACATTACTATTTTTGCACTGATTTTTGACACGTTGTTTGACACTTGCATTGTTGTTAAGTGTGAATTGGATTGGAAAATAGTTTGAATTTTTAACTGTCCAATAGGGTAATATCTCATTGTAAAGTTAAACTAAAGTGTACATCATAGTGTACACGTAGCAAGTTCCTTACCGATTGAACTTTGCTATTTGTAAATTGATTTTTGATACAATATCTTGGACTTGCATTGTTGTCAAGTGTCAATTGGATGGGAAAACTATTTTAAATTTAAACTGTCTAAGTGGGTAATGTCACGTGGCAAAGTGTAAATTAAAGTGTACACCGTAGTGTACATGTAGCAAGGCTCTTACCGATTGAACTTTGCTATTTGTATACTGATTTTTGACACGTTGTTTGATACTTACATTGTTGTCAAGTGTCAATTGGATGGGAAAACTATTTGAAATTTAGACTGTCCAACAAGGTAATGTCACGTGACAAAGTGTAGACTAAAGTGTGTACACCATAGTGAACATGTAGCAAGGTTCTTACGGATTGATCTTTGCTATTTGTATTTTGATTTTTGACACATTGTTTGACACTTGCAATGTTCTCAAGAGACAATTGGATGGAAAAATTGTTTGAAATTTAAACTGTCCAACAGGATAATGTCACGTGCCAAAGTGTAAACTAAAATGTACACCATAGTGTACATGTAGCAAGGTCCTTGCTGATTGAACTTTATTATTTGTACACTGATTTTTGAGACGTTGTTTAACACTTACATTGTTGACAAGGGTTGATTGGATGGGAAAACTATCTGAAATTTAAACTGTCCTACAGGGTAATGTCACGTGAGAATGTGTAAATTAAAGTGTACACCACTGTGTACATGTAGCAAGGTTCTTAACGATTGAACTTTGCTATTTGTACATTGATTTTTGACACGTTATTTGACACTTACATTGTTGTCAAGTGTCAATTGGATGAGAAAATTGTTTGAAATTTAAATGGTCCAATAGGGTAATGTCACGTGGCAAAGTGTAGACTAAAGTGTGTACACCATAATGTACATGTAGCAAGGTTCTTACCGATTGAACTTTGCTATTTGTACACTAATTTTTGACACATTGTTTGACACTTACATTGTTCTCAAGTGTCAATTGGATGGAAAAATTGTTTGAAATTTAAACTGTCCAATAGGGTAATATCACGTGCCAAAGTGTAAACTAAAGTGTGCACCACATTGTAATTGTAGCAAGGTCCTTGCCGATTGAATTTTACTATTTGGACATTGATTTTTGACACGTTGTTTGATACTTGCGTTGTTGTTAAGTGTCAACTGGATGGGAAAACTACTTGAAATTTAAACTGTCCTATAGGGTAATGTCACGTGGCAAGGTGTAAATTAAAGTGTACATGTAGCAAGGTTCTTAACAATTGAACTTTGCTATTTGTACGTTGATTTTTGACTCGTTGTTTGACACTTGCATTGTTGTCAAGTGTCAATTGGATGGGAATACTATTTGAAATTTAAACTGTCCAACTGGGTAATGTCACGTGGCAAAGTGTAAACTAAATTGTACACCGTAGTGTACATGTAGTAAGGTCCTTATCGATTGAACTTTGCTATTTGTAAACTGATTTTTAACACGTTGTTTGACGCTTGCATTGTTTTCACGTGTCAATTGGATGGGAAAAATGTTTGAAATTTAAGCTGTCCAATAGGGTAATGTCACTGGCACTATGTAAATTAAAGTGTACACCATAGTGTACATGTAGTAAGGTTCTTAACGATTGAACTTTGCTATTTGTAGATTGATTTTTGGCACGTTGTTTGACACTTTCATTGTTGTCAAGTGTCAATTGGATGGGAAAACTGTTTGAAATTTAAACTATCCAATTGGGTAATGTCATGTGGCAAAGTGTAGACTAAAGTGTGCACAACATAGTACACGTGTAGCAAGGTTGTTTCTGATTGAACTTTGCTATTTGTACACTGATTTTTGACGCGTTGTTTGACACTTGCATTGTTCTCAAGTTTTAATTGGATGGGAAAACTATTTGAATTTTAAACTATCCAAAAGGGTAATGTCACGTAGTAAAGTGTAAATTAAAGTGTACACCATAGTGCACATATTGGAAGGTTCTTACTGATTGAACTTTGCTATTTGTTCAATGATTTTTGACATGTTGTTTGACACTTACATTGTTCTTAAGTGTTAATTGGATGAAAAAATTATTTGAAATTTAAACTGTCCAAAGGGTAATATCACATGCCAAAGTGTAAGCTAAAGTGTACACCGTAGTGTACATGTAGCAATGTTCTTACCGATTGAGCTTTGCTATTTGTGCGCTGATTTTTGACACGTTGTTTAACACTTGCATTGTTGTAAAGTGTCAATTGTATGGGAAAACTATTTGAAATTTAAATTGTCCAACACGGTAATATCAGGTGCCAAAGTGTAAACTAAAGTGTACACCATAGTGTACATGTAGCAAGGTCCTTGCCGATTGAACTTTGCTATTTGTACACTGATTTTTGACATGTTGTTTGACACTTGCAGTGTTGTCAAGTGTTAATTGGATGGGAAAACTGTTTGGAATTTAAATTGTCCTATAGGGTAATGTCACGTGGCAAGGTGTAAATTAAAGTGTACACCATAGTGTACATGTAGCAAGGTTCTTAACGATTGAACTTTGCTATTTCTACACTGATTTTTGACTCGTTGTTTGACACTTGCATTGTTGCCAAGTGTCAATTGGATGGAAAAACTATTTGAAATTTAAACTGTCCAACTGGTTAACGTCACGTGGTAAAGTGTAAACTAAAGTGTACACCATAGTGTACATAAAGTAAGGTCCTTGCCGATTAAACTTTGCTATTTGTAAACAAATTTTTAACACGTTGTTTGACACTTGCTTTGTTGTCAAGTGTCAATTGGATGGGAAAAATGTTTGAAATTTAAACTGTCCAATAGGGTTATGTCACGTGGCACTATGTAAACTAAAGTGTACACTATAATGTACATGTAGTAAGGTCCTTACCGATTGAATTTTACTATTTATACATTGATTTTTGACACATTGTTTGGACTTGCATTGTTTTCAGGTGTCAATTGGATTGAAAAGCAGTTTGAAATTTAAACTGTCCAACAGGGTAATGTCACGTGGCAAAGTGTGGACTAATGTGTGTACACAATAGTGTACATGTAGCAAGGTTCTTACTGATTGAACTTTGTTATTTGTAAACTGATTTTTGATGCGTTGTTTGACACTTGCATTGTTCTCAAGTTTCAATTGGATGGGAAAACTATTTGAAATTTAAATTGTCCAATAGGATAATGTTACGTGGCAAAGTGTAAATTAAAGTGTGCACCATAGTGTACATATAGCAAGGTTCTTATCGATCGAACTTTACTATTTGTACACTGATTTTTGACACGTTATTTGGCACTTGCATTGTTCTCAAGTGTCAATTGGATGGAAAAACTGTTTGAAATTTAAACTGTCCAACAGGGTAATATCACGTGCCAATGTGTAAGCTAAAGTGTACACCATAGTGTTTATGTAGCAAGGTTCTTACCGATTGACCTTTGCTATTTGTACGCAGATTTTTGACAGGTTGGTTAACACTTGCATTGTTTCAAAGTGTCAATTGTATGGGAAAACTGTTTGAAATTTAAACTATCCAACAGGGTAATATCACGTGGGAAAGTGTAGACTAAAGTGTGTACACCATAGTGCACATGTAGCAAGGTTATTACCGATTGAACTTTACTATTTGTACACTGATTTTTGACACATCGTTTGACACTTGCGTTGCTCTCAAGTGTTAATTGGGCTGAAAAAATGTTTGAAATCTAAACTCTCTAACAGGGTAATATCACGTGTCAAATTGTAAACTAAAGTGTACACCATAGTATACATGTAATAAGGTCCTTACCAATTGAACTTAGCTATTTGTACACTGATTTTTGACATGTTGTTTGACACTTGCATTGTTGTCAAGTGTTAATTGGATGGGAAAACTGTTTGAAATTTAAACTGTCCTACAGGGTAATATCACATGACAAGGTGTAAATTAAAGTGTACACTATAGTGTACATCTAGCAACGTTCATAACGATTTAACTTTGCTATTTGTACACTGATTTTTGACACGTTATTTGACACTTGCATTGTTCTCAAGTGTCGATTGGATGGAAAAACTGTTTGAAATTTAAATTATCCAACAGGGTAATGTCTCAGGGTAAGGTGTAGACTAAAGTGTGTACACCATGGTGTATATGTAGCAAAGTTCTTACCGATTGAATTTTGCAATTTGTACACTAATTTTTGACACGTTGTTTGACACTTGCATTGTTCTCAAGTGTCAATTGGATTGAAAACCTATTTGAAATTTAAACTGTTCAACAGGATAATGTCACGTGGCAAAGTGTAGACTAAAGTGTGTACACCATAGTGTACATGTAGCAAGGTTCTTACCGATTGAACATTCCTATTTTTACACTGATTTTTGACACGTTGTTTGACACTTGCATTATTCTCAAGTGTCAATTGGATGGAAAAACTATTTAAAATTTAAACTGTTCAACAGGGTAATGTCACGTGGCAAAGTGTAAAGTAGAGTGTACACCATAGTGTACATGTAGAAAGGTCCTTACCGATTGAACTTTGTTATTTGTAAACTAATTTTTGACACGTTGTTTAACACTTGCATTGCTGTCAAGTGTTGATTGGATAGGAAAACTATTTGACATTTAAACTATCCTACAGGGTAATGTCACGTGGCAAGGTGTAAATTAAAGTGTACACCATAGTGTGTATGTAGCAAGGTATTTAACGATTGAACTTTGCTATTTGTACATTGATTTTTGACTCGTTGCCTAATACTTGCATTGTTGTCAAGTGTCAATTAGATTGGAAAACTATTTGAAATTTAAACTGCCCAACAGTTTAATGTCACGTGGTAAAGTGTAAACTAAAGTGTACACCATATTGTACATTTAGTAACGTCCTTACCGATTGAACTTTGCTATTTGTAAAATGATTTTTAACACGTTGTTTGACGCTTGCATTGTTGTCATGTGTCAATTGGATGGGAAAAATGTTGGAAATTTAAACCATCCAGTAAGGTAATGTCACGTGTAAACTAAAGTATACACCATAATGTACATGTAGTAAGGTCCTTACCGATTGAATTTTGCTATTTATACATTTATTTTTGATGCATTGTTCGACACTTGCATTGTTTTCTGTTGTCAATTGGATGGAAAAATTGTTTGAAATTTAAACTGTCCAACAGGGTAATGTCATGTGACAAAGTGTAGACTAAAGTGTGTACACCATAGTGTACTTGTAGCAAGGTTCTTACCGATTGAACTTTGCTATTTGTACACTGACTTTTGATGCGCTGTTTGACACTTGCATTGTTCTCAAGTTTCAATTAGATGAGAAAACTATTTGAATTTTAAACTGTCCAACAGGGTAACGTCACATGGCAAAGTGTAAATTAAAGTGCACACCATAGTGTACATATAGCAAGGTTCTTACCGATTGAACTTTGCTATTTGTACACTGATTTTTGACACGTTATTTGACACTTGCATTGTTCTCAAGTGTCAATTGTATGGAAAACCTGTTTGAAATTTAAACTGTCCATTAGGGTACTATCACTTGCCAAAGTGTAAGCTAAAGTGTACACCATAGTGTACATGTCGTATGGTTCTTACCGATTGAACTTAGCTATTTGTACGCTGATTTTTGACACGTTGTTTGACACTTGCATTGGTGTCAAGTGTCAATTGTATGGGAAAACTATTTGAAATTTAAACCGTCCAACAGGGTAGTGTCACGTCACAAAGTATAACCTAAAGTGTACACCATAGTGTACATGTAGCAAGGTTCTTATCGATTGAACTTTGCTATTTGAAAACTGATTTTTGACACGTTGTTTGACACTTGCATTGTTGTCAAGTATCAATTGGATGGGAAAACTATTTGAAAGTTAGACTGCCCAATAGGGTAATGTCACTTGGCAACGTGTAGACTAAAGTTTATAAACCATAGTGAACATGTAGCAAGGTTCTTACCGATTAAAGTTTGCTATTTGTACACTGACTTTTGAAAGATTGTTCAACACTTACATTGTTCTCATGTGTCAATTGGAGGGAAAAACTATTTGAAATTTAAACTCTCCAACAGGGTAATATTATGTGCCAAAGTGTAAACCAAAGTATACACCATAGTCTAAATGTAGGAAGGTCCTTGCCGATTGAACTTTGCTATTTGTACACTGATTTTTGACACGATGTTTGACACTTGCATTGTTGTCAAGTGTTAATTGGATGAAAAAACTTCTTGAAATTTAAATTATCCAATAGGGTAATGTTACATGGCAAAGTGTACACTAAAGTGTGTACACCATAGTGTACATGTAGGGAGGTTCTTACCGATTGAACTTTGCTATTTTTGTACACTAATTTTTGACACCTTGTTTGACACTTGCATTGTTCTCAATTGTCAATTGGATGGAAAAATTGTTTGAAATTTAAACTGTCCAACAGGGTAATATCACGTGCCAAAGTGCAACTAAAGTGTGCACCATAATGTATTTGTAGCAAGGTCCTTGCCGATTGAACTTTACTATTTGTACATTGATATTTGACACGTTCTTTGATAATTGCATTGTTGTCAAGTGTTAATTAGATGGGAAAACTGTTTGAAATTTAAACTGTCCTATAGGGTAATGTCACATGGCAAGGTGTAAATTAAAGTGTATCCATAGTGTACATGTAGCAAGGTTCTTAACGATTGAACTTTGCTATTTGTACGCTGATTTTTGATTCGTTGTTTAACACTTGCATTGTTGTCAAGTGTCAATTGGATGGGAAAACTATTTGAAATTTAAACTGTCCAACTGGGTAATGTCACGTGACAAAGTGTAAACTAAAGTGTACACCATAGTGTACATGTAGTAAGGTCCTTATCGATTGAACTTTGCTATTTGTAAGCTAATTTTTAACACGTTGTTTGATGCTTGCATTGTTTTCAAGTGTCAATTGGATGGGAAAAATGTTTGAAATTTAAACTGTCCAATAGGGTAGTGTCACGTGGCAATATGTAAATTAAAGTGTATACCATAGTGTACATGTAGAAAGGTTCTTAACGATTGAACTTAGCTATTTGTACATTAATTTTTGGCATGTTGTTTGACATAGAAAGAGTGTTTGAAATTAAAATTGTCCAACGGGGTAATGTCATGTAGCACTGTGCAAACTAAAGTGTACACCAAAGTGTACATGGAGAAAGGTCCTTACCGAATGAATTTTGTTATTTGCACACTGATTTTTGACACGTTGTTTGACACTTACATTGTTGTTAAGTGTCAATTGGATGAGAAAAATTTTTAAATTTAAACTGTCCAACAGGGTAATGTCACGTGGCACTGTGTAAACTAAAGTGTACACCATAATGTACATGTAGCAAGGTCCTTAACGATTGAATTTTACTATTTGTACACTGATTTTTGACATGTTGTTTGACGCTTGCATTGTTGTCAACTGTCAATTGGATGGAAAAATTGTTTGAAATTTAAACTGTCCAACAGGGTAGTGTCATGTGGCAAAGTGTAGACTAAATTGTGTACACCATAGTGTACACGTTGCAAGGTTCTTGCGGATTGAACTTTGCTATTCGCACACTGATTTTGGATGCGTTATTTAACACTTGCATTGTTCTCAAGTTTCAATTGGATGGGAAAACTATTTGAAATTTAAACTGTCCAACAGGGTAATGTCATGTGGCAATGTGCAAATTAAGGTGTACACCGTAGTGTATATATAGCGAGGTTCTTACCGATTGAACTTTACTATTTGTACACTAATTTTTGACATGTTGTCTGACCCTTACATTATTGTCAAGCGTTAATTGGATGGGAAAGCTTTTTGAATTTTAAACTGTCTAGAAGGGTAATATCACATGGCAAAATGCGAACTATAGTGTACACCATAATATACATTTAGCAAGGTTCTTACCGATTGAACTTTGCAATTTGTACACTGATTTTTGACATGTTGTTTGACACTTGCATTGTTGTCAAGTTACATTTGAATGGGAAAACTATTTGAAATTTAAATTGTCCATTAGGGTAATATCACGTGGCAAAGTGTAAACTAAAGTGTGTACACTAAAGTGTACATATAGCAAGGTTCTTACCGATTGATCTTTGCTATTCGTACACTAATTTTGGCCGCGTTGTTTGAAAACTGCATTGTTGTCAAGTGCCAGTTGGACGGGAAAACTGTTTGAAATTTAAACTATCCAACAAGATAATGTCACATGGCAAAGTGCAAACTAAAGCGTACACCATAGTGTACATGTAACAAGGTCCTTACCGATTGAACTTTGCTAGTTGTACACAGATTTCTGACACGTTGTTTGACACTTGTATTGTTGTCAAATGTTAATTGGATGGGAAAACTGTTTGAAATTTAAACTGTCCAACTGGGTAATGTCACGGGGCAAAGTGTAAACTAAAGTGTACATGTAGTAAGGTCCTAACCGATTGAACTTTGCTTTTTTTAAATTGAATTTTGACACGTTGTTTGACGCTTGCATTGTTGTCAAGTGTCAATTGGATGGGAAAAATGTTTGGAATTTAAACTATCTAACAGGGTAATGTCACGTATTTGAAATTTGAACTGTCCAGTGGGGTAGTGTCATGTGGCAAAGTGTAAACAGAAGTGTACGCCATAGTCTACATGTCACAAGGTTCTTAGCGATTAAATTTTGCTATTTGTACATTGATTTTTGACACGTTGTTTGACACTTGCATTGTTGTCAAGTGTCAATAGGATGGGAAAACTATTTGAAATTTATACTGTCCAACAAGGTAATATCACGTGGCAAAATATAAACTAAAGTGTACACCATAGTGTACATGTAGCTAGGTTCTTACCGATTGAACTTTGCTATTTGTACACGAATTTTTGATAGGTTGCATGACACTTGCATTGTTGTCAAGTGTCAATTGGATGGGAAAACTATTTGAAATTTAAAATGTCCGGTAGGGTAGTGTCATGTGGCAAAGTGTAAACTAAAGTGCACAACATAGTGTTCATGTAGCAATGTCCTTACTGACTGAACATTGCTATTTGTACACTAATTTTTAACACGTTGTTTGACATTTGCATTATTTTCAAGTGTCAATTGGATGGAAAAACTGTTTAAAATTTAAACTGTCCAACAGGGTAATGTCATGTGATAAAGTGTAAACTAAAGTATACACCATAGTGTACATGTAGCAAGGTTCTTACCAATTGAACTTTGCCATTTGTACATCGATTTTGGACAGGTTGTCTGACACTTGCATTGTTGTCTAGTGTGAATTGGGTGGGAAAATTTTTAGAAATTTAAACTGTCCAAAAGGGTAATGTCACGTGGCAAAGTGTAAACTAAAGTGAACACCATAGTGCACATATAGCAAGGTTCTTATTGATTGAACTTTGCCATTAGTACACTGATTTTTGACATTTTGTTTGACCCTTACACTGTTGTCAAGTGTTAATTAGATGGGAAAACTGTTTGAATTTTAAACTGTCCAAAAGGGTAATATCACGTGGCAAAGTGTAAACTAAAGTGTACACCATAGTGTACATTTAGCAAGGTTCTTACCGATTGAACTTTGCAATTTGTACACCAATTTTTGACACGTTGTTTGATACTTGCATTGTTGTCAAGTTACATTTGAATGGTAAAACTATTTGAAATTTAAACTGTCCATTAGGGTAATATCACGTGGCAAAGTGTAAACTGAAGTGTACACCATAGTTTACATGTCTCAAGGTTCTTACTGATTGAACTTTGCTATTTGTACATTGATTTTTGACACGTTGTTTGACACTGGCAGGAAAACTTTTGAAATTTATACTGTCCAACAAGGTAATGTCACGTGGCAAAATGTAAACTAATGTGTACACCATAGTGTACATGTAGCTAGGTACTTACCGATTGAACTTTGCTATTTGTACACAGATTTTTGACAGGTTGTATGACACTTGCATTGTTGTCAAGTGTCAATTGGATGGGAAAACTATTTGAAATTTAAACTGTCCAGTAGGGTAGTGTCAAATGACAAATTGTAAACTAAAGTGAACACCATAGTTGTCATGTAGCAATGTCTATACTGATTGAACATTGCTATTTGTACACTAATTTTTAACAAGTTGTTTGACCCTTACATTATTTTCAAGTGTCAATTGGATGGAAAAACAATTTGAAACTTAAACTGTCCAACAGGGTAATGTCACGTGATAAAGTGTAAACTAACGTGTACACCATAGTATACATGTAGCAAGGTTCTTACCAATTGAACTTTGTCATTTGTACACCACTTTTGGACACGTTGTCTGACACTTGCGTTGTTGCCTAGTGTCAATTGGGTGGGAAAACTGTTTGAAATTTAAACTGTCCAACAGGGTAATGTCACGTGGCAAAGTGTAAACTAAAGTGTACACGTAGCAAGGTTCTTACTGATTGAACTTTGCTATTTGTGTACTGATTTTGGACACGTTGTTTGACACTTGTATTGTTGTCTAGTGTCAATTGGATGGGAAAACTGTTTGAAATTTAATCTGTCCAACAAGGTAATGTCACGTGGCAAAGTGTTAACTAAAGTGTGCACCATAGTGTACATGTAGCAAGGTTCTTACCGATTGAACTTTATTTTTTGTACACCGATTTTTGACAAGTTGTTTGACACATGCATTGTTGTCCATGTCAATCAGATGGGAAAACTATTTGAAATTTATACTGTCCAACTGGGTAATGTCAAGTGGCAAAGGGTAAACAAAAGTGTACACCATAGTGTACACGTAGCAAGGTTCTTACTGATTGAACTTTGCTATTTGTGTACTGATTTTGGACACGTTGTTTGACACTTGTATTGTTGTCTAGTGTCAATTGGATGGGAAAACTGTTTGAAATTTAATCTGTCCAACAAGGTAATGTCACGTGGCAAAGTGTTAACTAAAGTGTGCACCATAGTGTACATGTAGCAAGGTTCTTATCGATTGAACTTTATTTTTTGTACATCGATTTTTGACAAGTTGTTTGACACATGCATTGTTGTCCAATGTCAATCAGATGGGAAAACTATTTGAAATTTATACTGTCCAACTGGGTAATGTCAAGTGGCAAAGTGTAAACAAAAGTGTACACCATAGTGTACATGTAGCAAGGTTCTTACTGATTGAACTTTGCTGTTCGTACACTGATTTTGGACACATTGTTTAACACTTGCATTGTTTTCTAATGTCAGTTGGATGGGAAAACTATTTGAAATTTAATCTGTCCAACAAGGAAATGTCACGTGGCAAAGTGTTAACTAAAGTGTGCACCATAGTGTACATGTAGCAAAGTTCTTACCGATTGAACTTTAATTTTTGTACATCGATTTTGGACGAGTTGTTTGACACTTGCATTGTTACCCAGTGTCAATCGGATGGAAAAACTGTTTTGAAATTTATATTGTCTAAGAAGGCAATGTCACTTGACAAAGTGTAAACTAAAGTGTACACCATAGTGTTCATGTAACAAGGTTCTTACCGATTGAAGCTTGGTATTTGTACACTGATTTTTGATAGGTTGTTTGAAACTTATAGTGTTTCGAAGTGTCAATTTGATGGAAAAATTGTTTGAAATTTAAACTGTCCAACAAAATAATGTCACGTGGCAAAGCGCAAACTAAATTGTACACCGTAGTGTACATGTAGCATGTTTCATATCGATTGAACTTTTCTATTGTACACTGATTTTGGACACGTTGTTTGACACTTGCATTGTAGTCAAGTGTTAATTAGATGGAAAAATTGTTTGAAATTTAAATTGTTCAATAGGGTAATGTCTCGTAGCAAAATATAAACTAAAGTGTACACCATAGTGTACGTGTCGCAATGTTCTTACCAATTGAACTTTGTCATTTGTATACTGATTTTGGACACATTGTTTAACACTTGCATTGTTTTCTAGTGTCAATTGAAAGGGAAAACTATATGAAATATAAATTGTCCAACAGGGTAGTGTCACATGGCAAAGTTCAAACTAAAGTGTACAATGCAATGTACATGTAGCAAAGTTCTTACCGATTGAACTTTGTTATTTGTACATCAATTTTTGACACATTGTTAGACACTTGCATTGTTGCCAAGTGTCAATTGGATGGGAAAACTGTTTGAAATTTATACTGTCTAATAGGGTAATGTCACATGGAAAATTGTAAACTAAAGTGCACACCGTAGTGTACATGTAGCAAGGTCCTTATTGATTGAACATTGCTATTTGTACACTAATTTTTAACATATTGTTTGACGCATGCATTATTTTCAAGTGTTAATTGGATGGAGAAACTGTTTGAAATTTAAACTGTCCAACAGGGTAATGTCACGTGATAACGTATAAGCTAAAGTATATACCATAGTGTACACGTAGCAATGTTCTTACCGATAGTGTACACGTATAAGCTAAAGTATATACCACAGTGTACACGTATAAGCTAAAGTATATACGACAGTGTACACGTATAAGCTAAAGTATATACCATAGTGTACCCTTTGCCATTTGTAAACTGATTTTGGACACGTTTTCTGACACTTTCATTGTTGTCTAGTGTCAATTGGGTGGGAAAACTATTTGAAATTTAAACTGTCCAACAGGGTAGTGTCACGTGGCAAAGTGTAAACTAAAGTGTACACCATAGTGTACATATAGCAAGGTTCTTACCGATTGAACTTTGCTATTTGTACACCGATTTTTGGCACGTTGTTTGATAATTGCATTATTGTCAAATGTCAACTGGATGGAAAAACTGTTTGAAATCTATACTATCTAAAAGGGTAATGTCACGTGGCAAGGTGTAAACTAAAGTGTACACCATAGTGTAAATATAGTAAGGCTCTTACCAATTGAACATTGCTATTTGTACACTAATTTTTGACACGTTGTTTGATACTTGTATTGTTTTCAAGTGTTAATTGGATGGAAAACTGTTTGAAATTTAAACTGTCCAATAGGGTAATGTCATGTGGTAAAGTGTAAATTAAATTGCACACCATCATGTACATGTAGCAAGGTTCTTGCCGATTGAACTTTGCTATTTGTACACCGATTTTTGTCACGTTGTTTGACACTTGCATTGTTGTCAAGTGTCAATTGGATGGGAAAACCATTTGAAATTTAAACTGTCTAATATGGTAATGTCATGTGGTAAAGTGGAAACTGAAGTGCACAACATAGCGTACATGTAGCAAGGTCCTTACCGATTGAACTTTGCTATTTATACACTAATTTTTGATATGTTGTTTGACATTTGCACTGTTGTCAAGTGCCAATTGGATGAGAAAACTTATTGAAATTTATACTGTCCTGTAGGGTAGTGTCACGTGGCAAAGTGTAAATTAAAGTGCACACCATAGTGTGCATGTAGCAAGGTCGTTACCGATTGAACATTGCTATTTGTACACTAATTTGTGACACATTGTTTGACAGTTGCATTGTTTTGAAGTGTCAATTGGATGGGAAAAATGTTTTAAATTTAAATAGTCCAACAGGGAAATGTTAGGTGGCACAGTGTAAACTAAAGTGTACACTATAGTGTACATGTAGTAAGGTTCTAACCGATTGAACTTTGCTATTTGTACACTGATTTTTGACACTCTGTTTGATACTTGCATTGTTGTCAAGTGTCAATTGAATGAGAAAATTGTTTGAAATTTATACTGTCTAACAGGGTAATGCCACATGGCAAAGTGTAAACTAAAGTTTACACCATAGTGTACATGTAGCAAGGTTCTTACCCGTTGAACTTTGCTATTTGTACTTCGATTTTTGACATGTTGTTTGACACTTGCATTGTTGTCAAGTGTCAATTGGGTGGAAAAATTATTTGAAATTTAAACTGTCCAACAAGGTAATGTCATGTGGTAAAGTGCAAATTAAAGTGTACACCATAGTGTACATATAGCAAGGTTCTTACCGATTGAACTTTTCTATTTGTACATCGATTTTTGACACGTTCTTTAACACTTGAATTGTTGTCAAATGTTAATTGGATGGAAAAACTGTTTGAAATTTATACTATCTAACAGGTAATATCACGTGAGAAAGTGGAAACTGAATTGCACACCATAGTGTACATGTAGCAAGGCCTTACCGATTGAACATTGCTATTTGCACACTAATTTTTGACACATTGTTTGACACTTGCATTATTTTCAAGTGTCAATAGGATGGAAAAACTATTTGAAATTTAAATTGACCAACAGGGTTATGTCATGTGGTAAAGTGTAAACTAAATTGTACACCATAGTGTACATATAGCTAAGTTCTTAGCGATTGAACTTTGCTATTTGTACACCGATTTTTGACACGTTGTTGACACTTGCAGTGTTGTCAAGTGTCAATTGGATGGGAAAACCATTTGAAATTTAAACTGTCCAATAGGGTAAAGTCACGTGGTAAAGTGGAAACTGAATTGCACACCATAGTGTACATGTAGCAAGGCCTTATCGATTGAACTTTGCTATTTGTACTTTGATTTTTGACACGTTGTTTGACATTTGCATTGTTTTCAAGTGTCAATTGGATGGGAAACTATTTGAAATTTAAATCGACCAACAAGGTAATATCACGAGACAAAGTGTAAACTAGAGTGTACATATAGCTAGGTTCTTACCGATTGAACTTTGTTATTTGTACACGGATTTTTAACAGGTTGTATGACACTTGCGTTGCTGTCTAGAGTCAACTGGATGGGAAAACTATTTGAAATTTATATTGTCTAACAGAGGAATGTCATGTGGCAAAGTGTGAACAAAAGTGTACACCACAGTGTACGTGTACCAAGGTCCTTACCGATTGAACTTTGCTATTTGTAGACCGATTTTTGACACGTTGTTTGACACTTCCATTGTTATCAAGTGTCAATTGGATGAGAAAATTGTTTGAAATTTATACAGTCTAACGGCGTAATTGTGACGCCCCGAACTTAAGTCAGTTGCTAGCTTCTTCGATGATTAAGGACAGTAACTTTCTTTTAAAAAGTCTACAGAAAAGTAAACCTTGCTCTGATACCACAACTGTGACGCCCCGAACTTAAGCTTCGAAGGCCACGTACTTTACATAATAACTTTTACCTTTGGTACATGTAAATATTATTAAATAGAAATATTACATGTTAAAAACTTATTTTCAACTTGGTAAAATAATTCTTATAAAATTTGATGGCCGATAAAAGTGCACATCGACAAGGAATTATGCTTCACATATACGGCCTCGGCACTGTCAAGATTAGTTGGGGCAGTAAGTTTGACAATTTTTATAAAATTCATCCCAACTCCGTTTTCTATGAAATTTGTGGCATTAGAAAGATAATTTCAATTATTTTTCTAGGTTAAAATATGAAAATTTTCCAAGATCATATGATATAGACGTTTTACTGAAAACAGTGAAGTATTACACAGGAGATCCAGATTGACCTTTGGACGTTAAAACCTGGAAAATTCAGGCCATAGATATCCAAATTGAGTATTTCTTGCGGCCATACTTAGAAAACTCAAAGGGGAAAGCAGAAATATTTTTAGAATTTACAATGGAAGTTTATAGAGTTAGAAACATCATTTTGAAATTGACTCCAGAAACTGTCCCGTTTCTGCCTTTTATCACTTGCAAGGAAAATAAACTATAAAAACGTCTCTTAACATAACATGAAAGATATAATTACAAAATTTACTATTAACACCGTAATACATCATGTCATGTTCATATTTTTACATAATACCATAAA
>NW_019227526.1:383217-398939 GCF_002742605.1 Olea europaea var. sylvestris | reverse complement strand
CTTTACACTTGTTTAATTCATGATCCAAATGTATGGTGGTGATGGATAACAAGTGGGGCTAATTATAGGTAATTAGTAGCCTAAAAACCTATATTTGCAAAGGAAATCTCTAATCTTCCAACTAATATAATCCAACCCTCTATCTTTCATTATTAGCAAATATATCCCAAATCTAAACTTATATCCAACTTACATATCCAATAATTGTAGATCGTAAATTAATTTAATCATTTGGTCAATTGAAGTCCTAACAAAATAATCGACCACATTCAATTTCAAACTTGACTTAAGTTTCGACTAATTAATAATCACTTCATGTAAACACAACATTTAACACTTCATGCTTATAGTCATTAGCTACCTCTAACATTAACTACTACAAAGGTGGTGTCCCATTTTCTTATGGCCAAAAATAGTATTGAAAGTTAAATCGCCATCTTAAAGAAATTTAAACTAGCATAAAATTTCGGAGTATTACAGTAATGTCACATGGCAATTGGTAAACTAAAGTACACACCACAGTGTATATGTAGCAATGTCCTTACCGATTGAACATTGTTATTTGTACACTAATTTTTGACACATTGTTTGACACTTGCATTATTTTCAAGTGTCAATAGGATGGAAAAACTACTTGAAATTTAAATTGACCAACAGGGTTATGTCATGTGGTAAAGTGTAAACTAAATTTTACACCATAGTGTACATATAGCTAAGTTCTTAGCGATTGAACTTTGCTATTTGTACACCGATTTTTGACACGTTGTTGACACTTGCAGTGTTGTGAAGTGTCAATTGGATGGGAAAACCATTTAAAATTTAAACTGTCCAATAGGGTAAAGTCACGTGGAAAAGTGGAAACTGAATTGCACACCATAGTGTACATGTAGCAAGGCCTTACCGATTGAACTTTGCTATTTGTACACTAATTTTTGACACGTTGTTTGACACTTGCATTGTTGTCAAGTGTCAATTGGATGGAAAATCTTATTGAAATTTATACTGTCCAGTGGGGTAGTGTCACGTGGCAAAGTGTAAGCTAAAGTGCACACCATAGTGTACATGTAGCAAGGTCCTTACCGATTGAACATTGCTATTTGTATACTATTTTTTGACACATTGTTTGACAGTTGCATTGTTTTCAAGTGTCAATTTGATGGGAAAAATGTTTTAAATTTGAATAGACCAGCAGGAAAATGTCACGTGGCAAAGTGTAAACTAAAGTGTACACTGTAGTGTACATGTAGTAAGCTTCTAACCGAATGAACTTTGTTATTTGTACACTTTGAACTTTACTATTTGTACTTCGATTTTTGACATGTTGTTTGACACTTGCATTATTGTCAAGTGTCAATTGGGTGGAAAAACTATTTAAAATTTAAACTGTCAAACAAGGTAATGTCATGTGGTAAAGTGTAAACTAAAGTGTACACCATAGTGTACATATTGCAAGGTTCTTACCGATTGAACTTTGCTATTTGTACACCGATTGTTGACATGTTGTTTAAAACTTGAATTGTTATCAAGTGTTAATTGGATGGGAAAACTGTTTGAAATTTATACTATCTAACAGGGTAATATCATGCGGGGAAGGGTAAACTAAAGTGCACACCATAGTGTACATATAGCACGGTTCTTAGCTATTGAACTTTGCTATTTGTACTTCTATTTTTGACACGTTGTTTGACACTTGCACTGTTGTCAAGTGTCAATTGGGTGGAAAAATGATTTGAAATTTGAACTGCCCAACCGGGTAATGTCACGTCATAAAGTTTAAACTAAATTGTATACTATAGCGTATATGTAGCAAGGTTCTTATCGATTGAACTTTGCTATTTAAACACAGATTTTTGACACGTTGTTTGACATTTGCATTGTTTTCAAGTGTCAATTGGATGGGAAGATATTTGAAATTTAAACCGACCAACAAGGTAATGTCACGAGGCAAAGTGTAAACTAAAGTGTACATATTGCTAGGTTCTTACCGATTGAACTTTGCTATTTGTACACGGATTTTTGACTGGTTGTATGACACTTGCATTGCTATCTAGAGTCAATTAGATGGAAAAACTATTTGAAATTTATATTGTCTAACAGAGGAATGTTATGTGGCAAATTGTGAACAAAAGTGTACACCATAGTGTACATGTAGCAAGGTCCTTACCGATTGAACTTTGCTATTTGTACACCGATTTTTGACACGTTGTTTGACACTTATATTGTTATCAAGTATCAATTGGATGAGAAAATTGTTTGAAATTTATACAGTCTCATGGGGTAATGTCACGTGGCAATTGGTAAACTAAAGTACACACCACAGTGTATATGTAGCAATGTCCTTACCGATTGAACATTGCTATTTGCACACTAATTTTTGACACATTGTTTGACACTTGCATTATTTTCAAGTGTCAATAGGATGGAAAAACTATTTGAAATTTAAATTGACCAACAGGGTTATGTCATGTGGTAAAGTGTAAACTAAATTTTACACCATAGTGTACATATAGCTAAGTTCTTAGCGATTGAACTTTGCTATTTGTACACCGATTTTAGACACGTTGTTGACACTTGCAGTGTTGTCAAGTGTCAATTGGATGGGAAAACCATTTGAAATTTAAACTGTCCAAGAGGGTAAAGTCACTTGGTAAAAAGGAAACTAAAGTGCACACCATAGCGTACATGTAGCAAGGCCTTACCGATTGAACTTTGCTATTTGTACACTAATTTTTGACACGTTGTTTGACACTTGCATTGTTGTCAAGTGTCAATTGGATGGAAAAACTTATTGAAATTTATATTGTCCAGTGGGGTAGTGTCACTTGGCAAAGTGTAAACTAAAGTGCACACAGTAGTGTACATGTAGCAAGGTCCTTACCGATTGAACATTACTATTTGTACACTAATTTTTGACACATTGTTTGACAGTTGCATTATTTTCAAGTGTCAATTGGATGGGAAAATGTTAAATAGTCCAACCGGGAAATGTCACAAGGCAAAGTGTAAACTAAAGTGTACACCATAGTGTACATATAGTAAGGTTCTAACCGATTGAACTTTTTTATTTGTACACTGATTTTTGACACTCTGTTTGATACTTGCATTATTTCAAGTGTCAATTGAATGAGAAAATTGTTTGAAATTTATACTATCTGACAGGGTAACGCCAAGTGGCAAAGTGTAAACTAAAGTTTACACCATAATGTACATGTAGCAAGGTTCTTACCGATTGAACTTTGCTATTTGTACTTCGATTTTTGACACGTTGCTTGACACTTGCGTTGTTGTCAAGTGTCAATTGGGTGAAAAAACTATTTGAAATTTAAACTTTCCAACATGGTAATGTCATGTGGTAAACTGTAAACTAAAGTGTACACCATAGTGTACATATAGCAAGGTTCTTATCGATTTAACTTTACTATTCGTACACCGATTTTTGACACGGTGTTTAACACTTGAATTGTTGTCAAGTGTTAATTGGATGGGAAAACTATTTAATATTTATACTATCTAACAGGGTAATATCACGTGGGAAAGGGTAAATTAAAGTGCACACCATAGTGTACATGTAGCACGTTTCTTGTCGATTGAACTTTGCTATTTGTACTTCGATTTTTGACACGTTGTTTGACACTTGCACTGTTGTCAAGTGTCAATTGGGTGGAAAAACGATTTGAAATTTGAACTGTCCAACAGGGTAATGTCACGTCATAAAGTTTAAACTAAATTGTCCACTATAGTGTATATGTAGCAAGGTTCTTACCGATTGAGCTTTGCTATTTGTACACAGATTTTTGACACGTTGTTTGACATTTGCATTGTTTTCAAGTGTCAATTGGATGGAAAACAATTTGAAATTTAAACCGACCAACAAGGTAATGTCACGAGGCAAAGTGTAAACTAAAGTGTACATATAGCTAGGTTCTTACCGATTGAACTTGCTATTTGTACACGGATTTTTGACAAGTTGTATGACACTTGCATTGCTGTCCAGAGTCAATTGGGTGGGAAAACTATTTGAAATTTATATTGGCTAACAGAGGAATGTCGTGTGGTAAAGTGTGAACAAAAGTGTACACCATAGTGTACATGTAGGAAGGTCCTTACTGATTGAACTTTGCTATTTGTAAACCAATTTTTGACACGTTGTTTGACACTTGCATTGTTATCAAGTGTCAATTGGATGAGAAAATTGTTTGAAATTTATACAGTCTAATGGGGTAATGTCACGTGGCAATTGGAAAACTAAAGTACACACCATAGTGTATATGTAGCAATGTCCTTATTGATTGAGCAATGCTATTTGTACACTAATTTTTGACACATTGTTTGACACTTGCATTATTTTCAAGTGTCAATAGGATGGAAAAACTATTTGAAATTTAAATTGACCAACAGGGTTATGTCATGTGGTAAAGTGTAAACTAAATTGTACACCATAGTGTACATATAGCAAAGGTCTTACCGATTGAACGTTGCTATTTCTACACCGATTTTTGACACGTTGTTTAACACTTGAATTGTTGTCAAGTGTTAATTGGATGGGAAAACTATTTGAAATTTATACTATCTAATAGGGTAATATCACGTGGGAAAGGGTAAACTAAAGTGCACACCATAGTGTACATGTAGCACGGTTCTTAGTGATTGAACTTTGTTATTTGTACTTCGATTTTTGATACGTTGTTTGACACTTGTATTGTTGTCAAGCGCCAATTGGGTGGAAAAACTATTTGAAATTTGAACTGTCCAACATGGTAATGTCACGTCATAAAGTTTAAACTAAATTGTACACTATAGTGTATATGTAGCAAGGTTCTTACTGATTGAACTTTGCTATTTGTACACAGATTTTTGACACGTTGTTTGACATTTGCATTGTTTTCAAGTGTCAATTGGATGGAAAACTATTTGAAAATTAAATCGACCAACAGGGTAATGTCACGAGGCAAAATGTAAACTAAAGTGTACATATATCTAGGTTCTTACCGAATGAACTTTGATATTTGTACACGGATTTTTGACAGGTTGTATGACACTTGCATTGCTGTCCAGAGTCAATTGGATGGGTAAACTATTTGAAATTTATATTGTCTAACAAAGGAATGTCATGTGGAAAAGTGTGAACAAAAGTGTACACCATAGTGTATATGTAGCAAGGTCCTTACCGATTGAACTTTGCTATCTGTACACCGATTTTTGACACGTTGTTTGACACTTGCATTGTTATCAAGTGTTAATTGGATGAGAAAATTGTTTGAAATTTATAGAGTCTAACGGGGTAATGTCACGTGGCAATTGGTAAACTAAAGTACACACCACAGTGTATATGTAGCAATGTCCTTACCGATTGAACACTGCTATTTGCACACTAATTTTTGACACATTGATTGACACTTGCATTATTTTCAAGTGTCAATAGGATGGAAAAACTATTTGACATTTAAATTGACCAACAGGGTTATGTCATGTGGTAAAGTGTAAACTAAATTGTACACCATAGTGTACATATAGCTAAGTTCTTAGCGATTGAAATTTGCTATTTGTACACCGATTTTTGACACGTTGTTGACACTTGCAGTGTTGTCAAGTGTCAATTGGACGGGAAAACTATTTGAAATTTAAACTGTCCAATAGAGTAATGTCACGTGGTAAGGTGGAAACTAAAGTGTACACCATAGTGTACATGTAGTAAGGTCCTTACCGATTGAACTTTGCTATTTGTACACTAATTTTTGACACGTTGTTTGACACTTGTATTGTTGTCAAGTGTCAATTGGATGGGAAAACTTATTGAAATTTATACTGTCCAGTGGGGTAGTGTCACGTGGCCAAGTGAAAACTAAAGTGCACACCATAGTGCACATGTAGTAAGGTCCTTGCCAATTGAACATTGCTATTTGTACACTAATTTTTGACACGTTGTTTGACATTTGCATTGTTGTCAAGTGTCAATTGGATGGGAAAACTTATTGAAATTTATACTATCCAGTGGGGTAGTGTAACGTGGCCAAGTGAAAACTAAAGTGCACACCATAGTGCACATGTAGCAAGGTCCTTACCGATTGAACATTACTATTTGTACACTAATTTTTGACACATTGTTTGACAGTTGCATTGTTTTCAAGTTTCAATTGGATGGGGAAATGTTTTAAATTTAAAATGTCCAACAGGGTAATATCACGTGGCAAAGTGTAAACTAAAGTGTATACCACAGTGTACATGTAGCAAGGTTCTTATAGATTGAACTTTGCTATTTGTACACTGATTTTTGACACCTTGTTTGATACTTGCATTGTTGTCAAGTGTCAATTGGATGGGAAAATAGTTTGAAATTTATACTGTCTAATGGGGTAATGTCACATGGCAAAGTGTAAACTAAAGTGTACACCATAGTATACATGTAGCACGGTTCTGACCGATTGAACTTTGCTATTTGTACACCGAATTTTGACGCGTTGTTTGACACTTGCATTGTTGTCAAGTATAATTGGATGGAAAAACTATTTGAAATTTAAACTGTCCAACAGGATAATGTCACGTGGCAAAGTGTAAACTAAAGCGTACTCCATCGTGTACATGTAGCAAGGTTCTTACCGATTGAACTTTGTTATTTGTACCCTAATTTTGGACACGTTGTTTGACACTTACATTGTTGCCGAGTGTCAATTGGATGGAAAAATTGTTTGAAACTTAAGTTGTCCAACAGGGTAATGTCATGTGGCAAAATGTAAAATAAAGTGTACACCATAGTATATAGGTAGCAAAGTTCTTACCAATTGAACTTTGCTATTTGTACACCGATTTTGAACACGTTGTTTGGCACTTGTATTATTATCAAGTGTCAAATGGATGGAAAAATTGTTTAAAATTTATACTGTCCAATAAGGTATTGTCACGTGGTAAAGTGTAAACTAAAGTGTACACCATAGTGTAAATGTAGCCAAGTTCTTACCGATTGAACTCTGCTATTTGTACACGGGCTTTTTACACGTTGTAAAGCAATTGCATTGTTGTCTAGTGTCAATTAGATGGAAAAACTATTTGAAATTTAAACTGTCCAATAGGGTAATGTCATGTGGTAATGTGGAAACTGAAGTGTACACCATAGTGTACATATAGCAAGGTCCTTACCGATTGAACTTTGCTATTTGTACATTGATTTTTGACACGTTGTTTGACACTTGTATTGTTGCCAAGTGTCAATTGGATGGAAAAACTATTTGAAACTTTAACTATCCAACAGGATAATATCACGTGACAAAGTTTAAGCTAAAGTGTAAACCATAGTGTACATGTAGCAAGGTCCTTGCCGATTGAACTTTGCTATTTGTACACTGATTTTTGACATGTTTTTCTACACTTGCATTGTTGTTAAGTGTCAATAGGATGGGAAAACTGATTGTAATTTAAACAGTCCAACATGGTAATGTCACGTTGCAAAGTGTAAACCAAAGTGTACACCATAATGTACATGTACCAAGGTCCTTACCGATTGAACTTTGCTTTTTGTACACCAATTTTTGACACGTTGTTTTACACTTGCATTGTCACCAAGTGTCAATTGGATGAGAAAACTATTTGAAATTTATACTATCTAATAGGGGAATGTCATGTGGCAAAGTGTGAACAAAAGTGTACACCATAGCGTACATGTAGCAAGGTCCTTACTGATTGAACTTTGCTATTTCAACACTGATTTTTGACACGTTGTTTGACACTTGCATTGTTGTCAAGTGTCAATTGGATGGGAAAACTATTTAAAATCTAAACTGTCCAGCAAGGTAATGTCACGTAGAAAAGTATAAACTAAAGTGTACACCATCGTGTACATGTAACAAGGTTCTTACCGATTAAACTTTGCTATTTGTATACTGATTTTGGACATTGTTTTCAAGTGGCAATTGGATGGAAAAATTGTTTGAGATTTAAACTGCCTAATGGGGTAATGTCACATGGTAAAGTGAAAACTAAATTGTTCACCATAGTGCACATTGTTTCCAAGTGGTAATTGGATGGGAAACTATTTGAAATTTATACTGTCTAACGGGGTAATGTCACGTGGCAAAGTATAAACTAAAATGTACACCATAGTGTACAGGTAGCAAGGTTCTTGTTGATTGAACTTTGCTATTTGTACACAGATTTTTGACAGGTTGTATGACACTTGCGTTGCTGTCCAGTGTCAATTGGATGGGAAAACTATTTGAAACTTTAATTGTCTAACAGGGTAATGTCACGTGGCAAAGTGTAAACTAAAGCGTACACCATCGTGTACATGTAGCAAGGTACTTACCGATTAACTTTGATATTTGTACACTAATTTTTTAAACATGTTTGACATTTGCATTGTTGTCTAGTGTCAATTGGATGGGAAAACTATTTGAAATTTAATCTATCCAACAGGGTAACGTCATGGGGCAAAGGGTAAATTAAAGTGTACACCATCGTGCAGATGTAGCAAGGTTCTTACCGATTGAACTTTGTCATTTGTACACTAATTTTGGACGCGTTGTTTGACACTTGCATTGTTGTCTAGTGTCAATTGGGAGGAAAAAATGTTTGAAATTTAAACTGTCCAATGTGGTAGTGTCACGTGGCAAAGTGTAAAGTAAAGTGTACACTATAGTGTACATGTAGTAAGGTTCTTACTGATTGAACTTTGCTATTTGTACACCGATTTTTAACACGTTGCTAGACAAGTGCATTGTTGTCAAGTGTCAATTGGATGGAAAAACTTTTTGAAATTTATACTATCTAATAGGGTAACGTCACATGGTAAAGTGTAAACTAAAGTGCACACCACAGTGTACATGTAGCAAGGTTCTTAACGATTGAACGTTGCTAATTGTGCACTAATTTTTGACACATTGTTTGACACTTGCATTGTTTTCAAGGGTCAATTGGATGGGAAAACTATTTGGAATTTAAACTGTACAATAGGGTAATGCCACGTGGCAAAGTCTAAACTAAAGTGTACAGCATAGTGTACAAGTAGTAAGGTTCTTACCGATTGAACTTTACTATTTGTAAACCGATTTTGAACACGTTGTTTGACACTTGCATTGTTGTCAAGTGTCAAATGGATGGGAAAACTATTTGAAATTTATACTGTCCAGCAGGGTATTATCACGTGGCAAAGTGTAAACTAGCATATACACCATAGTGTACATGTAGCAAGGTTCTTGCCGATTGAACTTTGCTATCTGTACACGGATTTTTGACACATTGCATGACACTTCCATTGTTGTCAAGTGTTAATTGGATGGAAAAACTATTTGAAATTTAAACTATCCAATAGGGTAATGTCACGTGGTAAAGTGGAAACTAAAGTGTACACCAGAGTGTACATGTAGCAAGGTCCTTACCCATTGAACTTTGCTATTTGTACACCAATTTTTGACACGTTGTTTAACACTTGCATTGTTATCAAGTGTCAATTGGATGGGAAAACTGTTTGAAACTTTAATTGTCCAACATGGTAATGTCACGTGGCAAAGTATAAACTAAAGTATACACCATAGTGTACATGCAGCAAGGTCCTTACTGATTAAACTTTGCTATTTGTACACTGATTTTTGACATGTTTTTCGAGACTTGCATTGTTGCTAAGTGTCAATTGGATTGGAAAACTGTTTGTAATTTAAACTGTCCAACATGTTAATGTCACGTGGCGAAGTGTAAACTACAGTGTACACCATAGTGTACATGTGGCAAGGTTCTTACCGATTGAACTTTCCTATTTGTACACTGATTTTTGACACCTTGTTTTACACTTGCATAGTTGTCAAGTGTCAATTGGATGGAAAAACTATTTGAAATTTAAACTGTCCAACAAGGTAATGTCACATTGCAAAGTTTAAACTAAAGTGTACACCATAGTGTACATGTAGCAATGTTCTTACCAATTAAACTTTGCTATTTGTACATCGATTTTTGCCACGTTGTTTGACACTTGCATTGTTGTCTAGTGTCAATTGTGTGGGAAAACTATTTGAAATTTAATCTATCCAACAGAGTAACGTCACGTGACAAAATGTAAACTAAAGTGTACACCGTTGTGTACATGTTGCAAGGTTCTAACCAATTAAACTTTGCCATTTGTACACTGATTTTGGGCAAGTTGTTTGACACTTGCATTGTTGTCTAGTATCAATTGGTTGGGAAAACTATTTGCAATATAAACTGTACAACAGGGTAGTGTCCCGTGGTAAAGTATAAACTAAGGTGTACACCATAGTGTACATGTAGCAAGGTTCTTACCGATTGAACTTTGATATTTGAGCTCCGATTTTTGATACGTTGTTTGACAATTGCATAGTTGTCAAGTGTCAATTAGATGGAAAAACTGTTTGAAATTTATACTGTCTAAAAGGGTAATGTCACGTGGCAAAGTGTAAACTAAAGTGCACACCATAGTGTACATGTAGCAGGGTTCTTACTGATTGAACATTGTTATTTGTACACTAATTTTTGACACGTTGTTTGACACTTGTGTTGTTTTCAAGTGTCAACTGGATGGAAAAACTGTTTAAAATTTAAACTTTCCAATAGGAATTTCACGTGGTAAAGTGTAAACTAAATTGTAACCCAGTGTACATGTAGCAAGGTTCTTACCGATTGAACTTTTCTATTTGTACACTGATTTTCGACACTCTTTTTGACTATTAAATTGTTGTTAAGTGTCAATTGGATGGTAAAACTATTTGTAATTTAAACTGTCCAACATGGTAATGTCACATGGCAAAGCGTAAACTAAAGTGCACACTATAGTGTACATGTAGCAAGGTACTTACCGATTGAACATTGCTATTTGTACATTAATTTTTGACACGTTGTTTGACGCTTGCATTGTTTTCAACTCTCAATTGTATGGGAAAATTGTTTGTAATTTAAACTGTCCAACATGGTAATGTCAAGTGGTAAAGTGTGAACTAAAGTGTACACCATAGTGTACATGTAGCAAGTTCCTCACCGATTAAACTTTGCTATTTGTACACCGATTTTTGACACGTTATTTTACACTTGCATTGTCTGCAAGTGTCAATTAGATGGGAAAACTATTTGAAATTTATACTGTCTAACAAGCGAATGTCATGTGGTAAAGTGTGAACAAAAGTGTACACCATAGCTTACATGTAGCAAAGTCCATACTAATTGAACTTTGCTATTTCTACACAGATTTTTTAACACGTTATTTGACACTTGCATTGTTGTGAAGTGTCAATTGGATGGAAAAACTCTTTGAAATTTAAACTGTCTAAAAGGGTAATGTCACGTGATAAAGTGTAAACTAAAGTGTACACCATAGTATACATGTTGCAATGTTCTTAATGATTGAACTTTACTATTTGTACACTGATTTTTGACACGTTGTTTGACACTTGCATTGTTGTCAAGTGTTAATTGGATGGAAAAACTGTTTGAAATTTATACTGTCCAACAGGGTAATGTCACGTGGTATAGTGTAAAGTAAAGTGTACACCATAGTGTACATGTAGCTAGGTCCTTACCGATTGAAATTTGCTACTTGTTCACTGATTGTTGATATGTTGTTTGACACTTGCAATGTTGTTAAGTGTCAATTGGATGGGAAAACCATTTGAAATTTATATTGGCGAACAGGGTAATATCACGTGGCAAAGTGTAAACTAAAGTGTACACCATAGTGTACATGTGGTAAGTGTTGGGAATTTACTTAAACATGCACAGCGGAATTTAACAAATTTCAATTCCCATTCAGGATTCAGCTTTGTATTTAGATAAAAACTGTGATAAGAAATATACCTTTACTTGTGATTTGCAAAGTCCTCCACGTTATTCCTTTCCAGCAGCTTGAATCTGCCTCCCACAGCTGTCCAATTGTCCTGCCTCCAATGTAATCCACACAGAGAATAGACTGCAACGGCTAGGGTTTCTCTCTTGTGCCAGCAAGAATAATGAAAACCTTATGGACCTCAAACCCTAGCTGTGTATATATATAAACCCAAACGGACCCGGCCCGGTCCGATCCAATATTTAATTAATCCAATTAATTAAACCCGATTCCTAAATTAATTAATCCAATTAATTAATTCGGGATTATAAATAACAAATTCAATTAATTAATTTATCCAACGATTGTTAAATTAACCAATTGACAATTTGCAATCTTCCAATTCTCTTTTGTGTGCGACCCATTAGGTTCCCGACCACGATGCCTAACGTCGTGAAATATTATTTTGATCTAATCAAAATTGATAAATTAATACACCCTTTTAATTTATCGTCAATTCACACTCGTCGTCCATGATTGACATCTAGCAATGTGTCAGGGCAATACATGTGACGGGAAATGTCACGTGGTATGACAAAATCAAATTTGTTCGTTTACCGTGAAACTATTATCCCTTCGTCAATACGATCCGATCAATTACGAGATATGAAATTGTGTCAATCTCGATCATTGATCATATCTTTCACTCCACTATTAAGTCAATATAAATCGAAAACTCCTTTTCGACGTATGAGTACACCTTGGCCAAGAATTTCATCATCGACTTAATTGGATGAAACGCAGATGATAATCTCCTACTATCTAAGAATGACGAGTCCTTTATTGATCAATCACAACCTTCATACGATTCTTGACGTACCCGAACGATGTCGTATTAGCGGCCCNNCGTATCTCGTTATTACTTACGACCATGGTTTATTCAAGATCCAATTATATGTAATTTGTATCTCACAATCACAACTCCTTGTGATTAACAGATTACCTAAAAATTGGATCTTCGGATTCTATTATTTAATATTATTTATTACAAAATTAATTTAAATAAATAATAGATCTCGCCAAAATCAAATGCATTAAATATATTAAAAGCATTTACAACCTAAATCGATTGGATCTAGGGCATAACACTTACAAACTCCCACCTGCACTAGATCCAATCACTCACGTATCTAATACCATAAACATCCACATGACGATCATGTTTTTGTTGTGACAACGACTTTGTCAGTGGATCTGCAATATTATCATCTGTGGGAACTCGCTCTATCTTTACGTCATTCCTTTGTATAATCTCCCTGATGAGATGATATCGCCTTAGCACATGTTTGGATCGTTGATGAGACCTCAGTTCCTTCGCTTGCGGATGGCTCCATTGTTATCACAATACAAAGGTATGGGATCAACAATGCTAGGAACGACTCCAAGTTCATTAATGAACTTCTTGATCCATACAGCTTCCTTTGCTGCTTCAGAAGCAGCTATGTACTCGGCTTCTGTTGTTGAATCAGCGGTTGTTTCCTGTTTGGAACTTTTCCAACTAACCGCTCCATTGTTGAGAGTAAACATATATCCTGACTGAGACTTGCTATCATCTTTATCAGTTTGAAAGCTAGCATCAGTATACCCCTGAACTTTCAGTTCATTTCCTCCATAGATCAAGAACACATCTTTAGTCCTTCTCAAGTACTTAAGAATGTTCTTAACCGCTATCCAGTGTTTCTCACCAGGGTTTGCTTGAAATCTGCTCGTAACACTTAGAGCATATGAAACATCTGGTCTTGTACATAGCATCGCATACATGATAGATCCTATCGCCTAAGCATAAGGAATCTTGTCCATGCAACTCCTTTCATCATGTGTTTTAGGACACATATCTCTTGAGAGGTAAATCCCATGTGACATGGGGCATAATCCTCTTTTGGACTCTTCCATATTAAATCTTCTCAAGACTTTATCTATGTACGAAGATTGGGATAACCCTAGTAATCTTTTAGATCTATCTCTATAGATCTTGATTCCCAAGATATACGCTGCTTCTCCCATATCTTTCATGGAGAAATTCTTTGACAACCATAATTTTACCGATTGAAGCATTGGGATGTCGTTTCCCATTAATAATATGTCATCGACATATAATATCAGGAACACGGCTGCGCTCCCACTTGTTTTCTTATAAACACACGGTTCATCTTCATTTTTGATAAAATCAAACCTTTTGATTGTTTCATCAAAACGAAGATTCCAGCTCCTAGAGGCTTGCTTTAATCCATAAATGGATCGATTTAGCTTGCATACTTTGTTGGCTCCTTTGGATTCAAAACCTTCAGGCTGTGTCATGTACACCTCCTCTTGCAGGTTTCCATTAAGGAAAACAGTTTTGACATCCATTTGCCATATCTCATAATCATGGTATGCAGCTATTGCAAGCAAAATTCGAATGGACTTCAGCATGGCTACAGGCGAAAAAGTTTCATCAAAGTCAATACCTTGTCTTTGTGTGTAACCCTTCGCTACTAGCCTTGCTTTGTATGTGTGGACGTTTCCATCCACATCGACCTTTTTCTTGTAAACCCATTTACAACCTATCGATTTTATCCCACCTGGAAGGTCAACCAAGGTCCAAACCTTGTTCTCATACACTGAGTCCATTTCGGATTCCATGGCATCTTGCCATCTCTTCGAATTAACACTTGACTTTGCTTCTGTGTAATTTGTAGGTTCATCATCCTCGATTAATAATACTTGATTAGTAATCATGAATTCGTACCTCCTGGGAGGTCGAATGATCCTGCTTGATTTATGCTGAGCTAGAGTGTCTTCAGGGTTCTCTACATCCTGATCAAGAGTCTGTCCACCAACAGGTGTAGGATCAGACTCAAGTTCATCTAATTGGTCAACAGTGTCTGTGGATTCTTGAACTTCTTCAAGTTCTAGTTTGCTCCCACTACCCTCTCCTAGAATAAACTCTTTCTCTAGGAATATGGCATGCCTTGAGATGAACACTTTCTTCTCAACGGGATTATAGAATTGATATCCAATTGTTTCCTTTGGATATCCCACAAATACAGATTTGTCAGATTTAGCTTCAAGCTTATCTGATTCATTTCGCTTTACATAAGTGTCACAGCCCCAAACTTTCATATGAGATAAGTTTGGTCTTTTTCCTCTCCATAGCTCGTATGGAGTTTTGTCGACTGATTTAGATGGGACACGATTAAGTGTGTAGCACGCAATATTTAGTGCATGACCCCAAAATGATTTTGGGATGTTTGCATGGCTCATCATAGATCGCACCATGTCTAACAAAGTGCGATTTCTCCGTTCAGATACACCATTATGTTGTGGTGTATATAGCGGAGTCCACTGCGAGAGAATCCCGTTCTCTTTAAGATAATCTAAAAATTCTCCCTTTAAATACTCTCCACCTCGATCTGATCTTAGCGTGAGTATATTTTTACTAGTTTGTTTCTCTACTTCAAGTTTGAATTCCTTGAACTTTTCAAGTGCTTCATGCTTGAACTTCATCAGATACACATAACCATATCTAGAATGATCATCAGTGAATGTGATGAAGTAAGAGAAACCACCTCTGGCAATTATTGACATGGGTCCACATACATCAGTATGTATTAGTCCTAGCAGTTCTGTGGTTCTTTCTCCTTTTCCAGTAAAAGGGAACTTGGTCATTTTACCTAACAGGCACGACTCGCATTTGTCAAATGATTCAAAATCAGTTGACCCTAAGTATCCATCTTTATGTAACTTGGAAATGCGTTTGTCGTTAGTATGACCCAATCTGCAATGCCAAAGGTATGTATTATTTAGATTATCACTTTTATGCCTTTTATTTTCTATATTCATAATAGATGACTCAGTATCAAGAATATAAATTCCTTTCTGTAACACACCACAACCATAAAAGATCTCATCTTTATAAAATGAAGAA
>NW_019227526.1:382050-383141 GCF_002742605.1 Olea europaea var. sylvestris | reverse complement strand
AAGTATGTCCCTACAGCTAATGCAGTAACTCTTGCTCCATTTCCCACGCGCAGGTCAACTTCTCTTTTCTGCAGTGCTCTACTTCTCTTTAGTCCCTGCATATTTATACAAATATGAGATCCACATCCAGTATCTAATACCCAAGAAGCTAATGAAGTAGACATATTCACCTCGATAACAAAAGTACCTGAAGTAGAAGCTTCAGAAGACTTCTTTCCCTTCAAGCTTGCGAGGTAAGCCTTGCAGTTCCTCTTCCAATGACCTTTCACTCCACAATGATAACATAGGTCATCAGATTTGATATTGTCCTTGCTTGCTTTGACTGCTTTGTTATTGCCCTTAGCCTTTTTGGATGTTTTCTTAAAACTTCCTTTGATTTTCCTCTTAGTTCCCTTGGAGGAATGAATAGCTAAGACATGCCCAGTGCTAGCCTTGACATTGGGCTCCACAGTTTTAAGCATATTAAGCAACTCAAGGAGTGTGCATTCGATCTTATTCATGTTAAAATTCATAATGAACTGTGAATAACTATCTGGCAGAGATTGTAGAACCAAGTCAATACTTAGTTCATGATCCATGATAAAACCCAATGAACTCAGTTTTTCAATAAAACCAATCATCTTCAGCACGTGAGCACTGACTGATGATCCCTCTACCATTTTGCATCGGTATAGTTGTTTAGAGGTCTCATACCTCTCCACACGAGATTGTTTATCATACAACTCCTTGAGATGAAAAATCATAGTGTAAACATCCATACCCTCATGTTGCTTTTGCAACTCAGGAGACATAGCTGCAAGCATCACACATGCTGCAGTGTTATCGTCATCACTGTGTTTATTGTAAGCAGCCACCTCTTCCTGAGTGGAATTTTCAGTAGGCACCACTGGAAAGGACTGCTCAAGGACATATCCAATTTTCTCATGCTTGAGAACGATTCTCAAATTGCGGTGCCAATCGAGAAAATTTGGTCCGGTCAGTTTGTTGGCATCCAGTATGCCTCTCAAATTCATATGATTACTCATGATTCAAAAACTGTAAATGACGAAAAAAATAGAATTAATATGTATTATAATGCATGTGCATAAATT